>NW_008751860.1:104102-128024 GCF_000715545.1 Opisthorchis viverrini | reverse complement strand
GGAACACGCTCGCCTCGCATGTCCGGGGTTCAAACCCCGGCACAACTCTAATAAGAGTGAAACTCCAGTCCAGTGCTTCCTCCATTTGGTATGGACTCACGAGAATAATTACGCCAGGACAGGAGAGAGTGATGTGAGTATGAACAATATATCTTCCACAAACCCTACAACGATCCGTTTTACTTCGATGTTGGGAACCCGCTAATAGGAATGCGCACGCTCGGTTCGTTCTACAAACAACAGAGCGACCGTTTTCCAATCGTTGGATGATATGCGGGAGCTTTCAAAACTGAGTGTTAACCAACCAGTACATTGTGCGCTTAAGGCTTACCGACGCGGCATGCTATGTTTGAAAGTATTAGGAGAACCGGCTCCGAACGTAACGAGACTAGATAGCAGTCAATGGAATAACGTGTCCGTTGAGACAGATTTCATTGGTTGTTCTTCACTCGTCCTTGACAGATGAGTTGTGGTCTTAGTATCACTTTTGATTGCTTGTACGTGACAGCGATCAATAGATGAGCCGGTTCGCACGTTCATTGACTTATTCTGGTTTGGCCAAGCGTATCAGGCTATCATTCGGCTATCCAGACCGGGGTTCACGGTAATAAGAAGGCGTTAAAGAGACTGTGGTCCACAACGGAGTGAAAAGCCAGAAGCACCGGAGTTCATGTAGTTTGGATTTGTAACGCGAGTGGACACCAAGTTGCAACCGGCCCTTATTTTTTTGTCGCCCGTATAAGAGAATCCACACAAAAAGTACATGTCGTCAGAACCGAATCTATATTTCAGCGCTGTCACCCTCAATGCTGCCTAGCTTCCCCTCACTATTCCAACTCAACAGACGATAAATAAAGACGAAAACAAAACGACAACTAAGCTTCCACTATGCAGACAAGCAGTGACAGTGAATGGCCAGGCTTTCTCAACGCACTACTCATAAGTTTGCTGAAAATTCATCGACAGGCCACGACCGGTTTGGCCCTTCTTGAGGCTCATCAGATAGGCGCAGTCCCCGAGTTTCCGCCAACTTTATGTTCTACTTGAAATCGGATTGCATGAAACTAGAGAAATACACTCATTTGTCGAAGAATTTTCAGCAACCTTTTGAGTAATGCATTACGTCTATACAAGTATCGCGATATCTCGAATGTCGTAGCGACTTAAACATGAAGCGGCCTGGTGCAGCGCATCCGGTTGCCTGGACACATCACAAACGAGAGATTCAGCTGAGGTCCATGTGAGTCGCCCGCAGAAACCGAATTTGTTTGCAAATGAGTGTAATTCACCAAGCTTGCAAGTACTTTCTACAAGTGGATGGCTTTATACAAACCAAAAAAGGTACAGGAAGCGTTTCTGCACGGCACTGTCCTATGGACTGAATTGTTCAATCTGGCTTTCATCCTGAAATCGTGGTCAATCGAAACTGAAAAACTGATAAGCACTGTTTCATCATTATCGGGAATAGCCACTAGTAAGCATCTCATGAATCTGGAAGGATTTTCAGCAACCTTAGGAGTAGTACATTACAAATATAAACCTGAAAGGAGATTTGAGCTTGCCTACCCCGTTCGGTCACGTGGCTAATGAACAGAGTGACTAACCAATCAGGTGCTTGCTGAGCAGTCATCCAAATCGGCCAAGTTTGAACAAACTTGCCTGCTGGTGGGTGGTGATAATCCGTTTGCATCGCGTGTCAAATGCACTATTAAGCATGTGCACTTTTGATGGGCTCCCATAAGAGCGGAACTCAAGCCCAGTGCTTCTCTCCTTTGGGGTGAACCCGCCAGAATAAGCGACCCAAAATGAGAAAAGGATTATTCAAACAAGAGTTATGTGAATGTGAACTGTTTAATAGGTCAAGGTGAATTTGAGAATCTAGGGAGTTCATGTATCTTGAGGCTCGAAAACCCCACTGAATTTTTGATTGTTCCCCTGTTTGGTGGCCTTGTTGATTCTGATTTATGCCCCTGGAAGGCGAGATGACTCAACAGCCAGTCCAAACGGAAATTCACTAGATTGATTGATCTCACAAAGTTGTGTTCACATTTGTAAACTCGTTCAGGAGAGTTTGACGACAATTCACGCAAACCTAGCCAGATGTTACTGGTGAAAGAAGAAGGCTTTTGCTGTGGAGTTATTCATTAGAAAATGCCAACTGACCAGTTACAGACGATTGGACAGGGAAGCAAAACTCTCGTATGCATCTTGTTTACAAAAACTGAATATCCATCCTCTCTTTGAACGCGTCTTCCTGAACTTTTCTGGATATCCGTTAATTGTCACTCAAACGCAAGCAAATGCTACAAAGCGACTCCACAAATTCCGAAATAGATCTAACTTTTCAAGCGACGCAAAGCGGATCTATGAGCATATATACTACTCGCATGCCCCCCATCAGTAGTATCACAGTTACACTGGTATTCTCTTATTCGTGAAGGGGTTATTCTGAACAGAAAACAGGATTTCTTGGGAAATGTGCTGGTTTGAGTACTACTCACGAAGTTGACCAAAAACACGGACAGCGTATTGCCGTCCTGGTCGGTTTTCTCCTTTTTGGAGTTCATCAGATGGGTCTGGTAGGCATATCTCACCCAAGTAGGCTTACGACTTGAGTTCCAGACTAAATGTATGCTGCAACACTCTCACCTGTCAAATAAATATGCTAATAATGCAAATAAATAAATATGCTACCCCAACCACAAGAAATCAAAGTACTCTTAGTGTAAGCCAACGTTTTAGGTGAAGTACAACTGAGTCCTCTATCAAACCAACTTACTTCGTGGCAACCTATTTGCAGTCCTGAGAAACAAGGAATCAGGTAGATTCTGGGACTCGGCCACCTTATGGGCCCAATATGGGGTAAAATAGTAGCGTCTGTTCTGCTTTTTTCATCGACCTCGTGAGTAGTATTGATACAGACCAAGGGATTTTAAAGAATGAAGAGAGCTTTGTTCAGCACATTTGATAAAATAATATTATAAAGAGTAGATCCAAGAGAAGTTAGGCCTAGAATACGTTGGCTGTTTGAAGTTTCAGGCATTTCAGCCGACCTCTCGCGCGCGCGAGGTAACGGAAAGCGCCTGGTCCACGGACGGGCTTCAAAATCAAAGCGAGAATGTTTCATACTGGCTGCGTGAAAAAAACACTTGTTGAAATTTGCACTTCCGTCGTTGAGTTTCCCCCTTAATGTGCTTCTCCTACCTCATTCCAACAGGCTTCGAAAGAAAAACCATCAGATTCGCACAGCGCGTAAGGGAAAAAATTGTGCCTTTTGATAATTGTACTTGTTCCACAAACCCAGATTTTTAATTTTTGAATCTTATTTATTTGTATTTTATTCATTTATCATTTTTGAACCCCAATTTGTCGGCTGATCGATTTTATGCCTTTTTGCTCTTAACGTTTAATTCGCAAACTAAGAAATTAGTGTATAATCCATTATGGGGACAGTTTTGTCAATTTCAAAATATCAAAAGTAGGAAATCTGCTGATAGTCTTTGGAAATGTCGTAGGCACCGGATGTACTTTGTTTCAGCCAAGACAGCATATAAACGTAGCTAAAATTCGTTTGGGTGATATTGCTCAGTGTTGCTCACCTCTCTAGTAAACTGCAATTTACTTGGCTTCATTGAGCCCCAAATAGATTGAGAGAGTACTGCACTGGTGCATGCACGTGACTGGTTTGTAAACTTTGCAAACTTCCCTTCCTGCTAACTTTAAAGAGGGCATCCTGAAGACGATTCGTCTCCTTTGCTGGTCCTCCACGGCGACGGTCAGGTGTCATCACGTGCCCCATCATTCCCGAAACACAGTCGTTCATTTACGTGCAATGACCGGTCATTGTCGGCTGTGCAAACCGATCGGTTTAATTCCATACTCTATAAAAAATACTTTTGTAAGTGTGCGCCAATATGGGTGTTGTAATTCATCGGTACTCTACTTCATTGTGGTGGATAAACCTTAAAATTTCCCGACTCTTACTGGGAAACATTTGCGCTGTACCCGGACTTCAATGCAGAGGCGTTTTTTCATACACGTAGCTGAACTGAGCATCGTTCACTGAGAAGACCCTGCCCAAAGGCGAATGATCGGAGGAGGTTCGAATCCAGCGAATTTCTGTTTTCATGAGCACAACTTTGTCACTTCCAGATATCTTTAGAAAGCAGGGCTGAGTTGTGATTGGACGCTTATTCGATCAACAAGATTAACTGCCCAATCACTTGTTTCTTGCGAATTGTCAACTGGGGAATACGGCTGCTTTGAATGTGGGTTGCACAGTATTGCAGAATACAGTGTGTGTTCGCTGGGTACCGCGCAACTATCGGTGATCGAATATGTTTCTGAGTACGGATGCTCATTGAAGAGTGAGGCTGCTGTGGATATAAGGTGTTGCCTGCTCAGACATGCCTAATCCAATCTGGACATCATTCAACTCCACGACACAAATTCAAAATCAGTGGTTTTCGATTCCCGATCGTGATTCCGCACATTGGATGGGTTGATTCGCTTATCAGCCTACGCTTACCCATTTAGGTTTATACACACAAAGAATTGGTCGCCGGACTAAACGATCAAGTGTCCGAATGACGAACAGTTCGCACAACTAACTTGGGTTCACATGTTGATTTGAGTCGTTGAGTTGCTGACTAAAGAGGAGATGTTATATTTTCTGGAGGCGAACGACCTGATGGCGCAGTACTGTTGGAGTACCACTCACATTGTTGCGTATTCAAACTCGTCAGATTCACATGCCCCGTTCAGCAGATACAATCAAAGTTAGCTAGTTCCGTAATCAAACAATGAGTACATATAGAAGTGTAGTTTTCCAGCTAGCTGATCACACCTAGACGATCTGCTGTCTAAAAGTGCCTTCAGCGACCGGTAGTGCGTCTCCTTTGCCTAGATAAAGAACACGATGGTTTTCTCGAATGAGCGAAGAAATGCCCTTCGGTTTTGCTCTACTTGAATAAGCCTATAGGAATTCCACAAACGACTTGGCACTAATGACGCAAATTCTGTGGTTGTTCAATTTTTATCGTTGTGAAGTACAGCGAGAATGTTGTGGAAAAATGTTCCGGAAAACTCGCGTCTTGGAAAACTTCCCTTGTCAAATGTATACCATACTGTAATCCGTTATGTTCTCTTTGGAACCGTCAAACCCAGTGGGAAGACCGGACTGGGTGGAACGGCAGTGCGTTTCAACGAAACGGAAGGAAGAACAGAGCATGATACGAAGAGTCACAGGGGCTTTCGAGTGACACTGTGCACACTTGGTGTTCACACAACTACGTACAGTTACTCAAACTTCTTCCGGCTGAACTAACAGACCTCACAAATCGAAAATAGAAATTTGCACCCATCAATCAATCTATCATGACTAATAGGTGTCTTTTTTCATTTTAGCGATCGGTGGAGATCAGGCTATGCTGTTTGGTCACTTAATGAACCAGTCTCTGTCGACCCGAAAGATATATGGTCAGGGGTTTCACTTATGGCTGCTGGTCCCAAAATATGCCTTCCCGCCATATGTACTGAATAAGCAAAAGCTTGCGAATAAGCTCTGTCGAATAGCTACATAAAAATACCACGCATTACCTAATTTCCGATTGGTTCTTTATTCCGTCGTGATGATTGGTCGACCGGCGCTCGACATCCAGGTAACCAATAGGATTCGTGTCGTTTGATTATTAATGGTTCGTGTGCTTTGCACACACAGATAACGATTCGTAAAAGACCTCATGTGCCGTTTGGATAGCTGTTTCGACAGAAAAGTCATACAGTGGAAAATTTCTTCACACAGTTATGGCATGTCATGGATATACTGGATGACTGTCCCTGGATAACTGAACACACGTCTAAATCTGACGAGAATTTGACAGTGCGTTCGATTCCTGTGATATCCCTGAGCAGTAGTCAGCCTTGCCTTATTATTATAATCATGTCTTCTGAACGGCCCATACCCGAAGCGCACACCTTAATTTCTGTGGACTGTCAGCAACCTCCGTTAGCGGAAAAATATGCAGCCGTGGATAAATGCAGTGCGGAAAACAGTTTTGCTAATGAAACAAAAGTACCTACACCCAAACGATCTGACACTCGCTTCTCCAGGGCCAATCGCTGGCGTACTTTTCACAAGGAATCGGCTCGATTGACCAAACTAGCGCACAGTCTCAGCAAGACCTCGCGAGAGAGAATGCAAGGTGTAAACTCGACAGTCAGCGTAGCGAACTTAGAGACTGGGACGGTAAATTTACTGTCACTCAACCGTTCTCGATCACAGCACAAGTTACAGCGCGAAAATGTCGTCTATTCTGAAACTCAATCTGGTGTGGGATCCAAGACACCGAGTTACGATTCCACAAGGTCAGATGGTGCGGTGGCTGGTGTACACAGCATGGACAAGATGGAACATCTCTCCGTTGCTGCCAAGAAACATGCGCCATCGGAGATAATCCTACCCGCATTGACATTGACACTTCCTGCAGAGGATGTAATCTACTCAGAGAAGCAGGACGATAATGCTGGTGTCTGGACGCGAACGAGAACCAATGAAAAAAACAGTGAGTTAGAAGAGACAAAACCGCTGTGCACTCGTTGTCTCATCATGTGTTCAGATAAGGAAAACAGCACCCAGCTGACACAACGATCGCTCCCATCCTCACCAACCAGATTTCGCCGATACAGTCACTGTCTGACTCCCTCGAAGCCGGAAGGAGGAATTCCTGTGTATCAGGGCGAGGAGGACTCGATGGTCGTGTGTCACAACTGCCGACAAGCATTCAGACGCAAAACTCGAGTAAACGATCAGAGTTTGTATCCACCCACTAGGAATCGCAACGTTTCATGCTCAGGATTAGATATGCTTGCCGACGCGATTCTACACGCTCGTCTTCAGCACAAAGGTGAGTGATCCTAGAAATTGTAAAACTCAGTTCCATCCATCATCGGCACGCCCGTGCTCAGAGGTAGCCATTCTTGCATACTTAAATGACCTTAACGGCTAGCTTTATCAACAAGATGAACGAAGCATAAAAGGATGACTCGTGGGCTATAATGCTCCACATTGCAGTAAGTTGTAGCAAGCGCTTGTTCTACAGTCGATTTGTTCGCTCTGAGAACAGTATCTGCTGGACCAATGTGACCCTTTGAGTGGGTTAGCTGGGACAAGGATAAGCGATCACCTGTCTCATTATGGAATATGTGAGGACAATAACATAATATAGTAATGACCTAAATAATAATAATAATAATAATAAAAGTTTAGCTACTGTTGGACAAGATTCTATTTGGAGTGAGCTGAGGATTAATTGAGTACATGAAACGTCGTTCGCAGGTTTCAAGTGTAAACAACAGAGATTAATTATCGATGGGATCCGTTCGCTGAAAAGACGTCATTCGTGTTTGTTCGACATCCACATATTCGTTTGTATTCACAGGTAACTCCACATACACCGGAGTCAGGTGTTCGGCCTCATGTGTGAGCGAAAATCTAGTCGGAAAGATTGCAGCCTCAAACAAACTGTTTACTGGTGATAAAATTAGAAAAGGAGACTATAATAACCCGCCATTTGACCAAGTTGACATTGTATTAGCATCATACTCTAATCGTCGTTTCACTCGGTGTGAATCGCCTAATCACCTTGTTAACAGGACAAACTTTAGTTGTTTGCTAAACGAAAACTGGCCGCTTTGTAACGAAAGTGAGGTCGAGAGAGCAAGAACATACGGACCGAAAGGTCTGTGGCTCGAACCCAAATCTTGTCAAGGCATCTCAGTCCTCGTACTTCCTTGTGGCAGCATGGTACCAAAAGGGTGTTACAATTTATATTTCATAAAATTTACCAGTGCTCTCCTGCAAGGTAGTACGTTTCATCGAATCAAAAGACAAGTGCAAAGTGGCTGAATAGAAGAACAAACGGTACATGGCTTTTGGTAGTCACTGTGACCCCCAATCATAAGTGGTTATGGTATGGGCTCATGACTCAACTGGGGTGTATAAGCAGTTGGGAGAAACAACTGTCACTATGCAGAGAAGGCTGTGACTGTATCAAAAACTGAGCGTGAATGCAGGTCAAGATTTCCCACCTGTCAACTATTGACAGCTTCCGACTATTTGAGACAAAACGTTCAGTTGGAAGACCGCCATTTCGGGAGTATGTGTGATCGAAAACGGTGAATTCAAAGATTCTGTTTCTCCCAAGAATTTGCCCGACAGAACTGGTGTTATCGTCTTCATCGAGACAAAGAGAATGTTGACCCTAAAAATGTACCCTCTGACCTATCTCATGGATCGGTCTTTTGTGTGAATCACCGCTGGGTCGTTGTTAAGTCAACCCGAAACGTTTTGTTGTCTTTTTTGTTTGTTGTCAGGCAGAACAACGCATTTGTTCCGTCGAATAAAGTGTGTTCTGGCTGTCCACGCAACTGAAAGCTAATCATGCGTTTCAATAAATATCACCTGTACAGCTGTGTTACCCAAAGCAGTTGGACTAAAATGAAGGGTAAATAAAGTTGCCGGTTGTGGTTAGTTCACTGTACAATGTCGGACACAAGTAGATTGGAATCGACCTTCCCGGCAAGATTAACACATGTGAAGGCCCCCAACTCCCCCCCAACGACCCAAAAGGAGCAGTTTGAACTGTAGGCCAAAGCTGGCTGATGAAACCATGTTTTCAGGAGTCTGCCAGAATAAAAGTGGTCTTACATAAGATTTGCTAGATCCGGGTTCTGATATCCCGTAGAATGCTGGAATGTGTCCAGCATCAGAAGCTGCGTTGCTTGAGACATGTGTTGCGTACGCCTAACCATCGCTTGCCGAAAAGATTGCTGTTTTCCATGCCCAACTTCCCAGGCCAACTTTTGACCTGGCAGAGGAGTATGAAGGAGATCACGAAACGATTGGGCGCTGTCGGGGCTACTCGCCTTCCCAGACGGGGACCGCGTGATCCTCACTGCACCTGGTTGGAGACACTACAAGATATGGCTGCCAACCGGTGTCAGTGGCGTTCTTGTTGTCATTTTCCATCCGGATCACCTGAGTGAGCGTCTGAAGCTATAGGCACCTCGAAATGATTGTGATAAGCTAGCACTAAGTCTCTTCCCCGTCCACCTTTACTCTTTTCTTTACAATAAGGCTTTCAACTAAATCATGGTTGTACGGCAGTGAAGCATCGGTGTTGAGCACTGATGTCATGCTGTCGATGATGATGATGATGATGATGATGATGGCTCACTCGACTAGGCGGCGGCAGTTATATTTCCTATCACTTCTCCCAAGACCTCATATGATATGTGATGCTCTTCAGCACAGCCTCTCCGAGTGAAGGTAATCTCAGGGGGAGCCCCACCGCCATCCCTCTTTTTGCCTTTCCCATGTATGCACTAAAATTCAGGACGAATGACGCATATATTATCACGCATGAATTATCCTTTGACTGTCACACCGTTCACGGGATTTCCACGTCCAGATCCGATGAACAACCTAACTTGTTTGTTTTAGTCTGGTGGCCTGGTTGGCGCGAGAATTGACCTGAACTTGCAAGTTCATCTTATTCTTAGATTCTGAATAAATTAACCGCAAATAAATATTTTTCCTAAAACCGCCTCACCGAACTAAAATTCCCTTCAGAGCGGTCATTCAGTCTGAACTCAAGTATCTGAGGCAAAACCGCAAATCCGTTGTTGGAAAATTGATTTTTACCTGCTTGAATTGACGTCATTCGTCGAGGTATGCTGCACTCGCAAAAGTGACTGTCGTTCGATTAGGGCACGGACAGTTTGAATGCTGATTTGAGTGGAGTTTCTGCTCTCGTAAGAACAGGGGAGAATCCTTCTTGGAAAAACTGGCAGTTAAGTCCAACCAATCACGTATTTTTTTAAAAAGCAGCGAATCTAAACATAGGAGGCTGTACTAACGCCATCATTAAATATTCATTTGCCACAAGAAAAACTGAGACACAAGTGCCGACGAAAGTTTGCCTGCCCTAGGAGCGGGTGAAAACAAAAAAACTGCAATCTGTTTGCAAAGTTCGGTGTGGTGAAGAGTCATTTTTTAGGTGAACCCACCCCGTTTTTAACCTGAAGCAATGGCCTGGTTAAAAAGTGGCCCAAATCTGAGTGGTGCAAACTAGTATCTAAAATGGATTTAAATGAACTCGAAGAGAAAAATGATATAAAAACATGATTTTTCAGTAATCCGCGAAAAAAATGTTTGAGTACGTGCCTGATGGAAAATCTTCTTCAGTTTGGGAGGACATCAACTATATTAGTACTAGCTCACCCACACAGACTGACAGAAGGTTCAAACGAAGTTCAAGAGGGACCATCAAATGAACCGAACCAGAAGAACTAGACCCTAGGCTGAACCCAAACACATGTAGGTTTCCCCACCGACCCAACACTTGTTCAACCACTCTGACACACTAAAATCCCTCGGCCGACACCCAACAGAGATTTAGCTTGACTTAGCTGATTGGTTCTCCTTCCGCCTTAAATCTCGATCAACCTCGGAACCTAGTCACTTGGCCTGACGAAGCTTTTGTGTCAAAAGCGAAACGTTGCCCAGCAACAAATCTACCGATTGTCACCAAACTTCTTCGAAAACGAAGACATCAAATCTTCTTTCAAGACATATTCATCCGGACCGTTTAGTGGCTTTTGGAAATAAGCTGCGTTTCAAATCGAGTGCGACAGTAACCAGTAGCTCGCGTGGTTACTCTAGTTTGGCCGTTTTGTCCTACTGCCCTTGGCTACACAACTTTGACGTTCTTGGGAAGAACACGTCCTTTCGTGATGCTTGAACAAATGATGTAAGCAGGTTTCATCCGCATGCTGACTACCGCTTGTCCCGTCTTGGCATGAGCAGATATCAGTACGTTTGTCTCGCCTAGCTAGAAAGGCCAGGTCAGGGTCACCGGTGGAACTTTTAGCCATGACCGCAGCAGGTGCTTACTTTATGCTCAAATGTTCCAATCAGTTGAAAACCCTGCTACAGAGGCAAATAAACACCGTGGAAAGGCTGATGCCTTTCTGTAATGAGGGTTCATTCAAACGGGAAACGCGTAGTTTGGTAGACAAAACAGAGCACCAGAGCCACCCTTATTTGTTGAACCACGTTTTTCCGTAAACCCGTTTTCAGCAGCAAATCTGCTTACCGGCAGTGGGGGAATCTGAGTAGTTTGGTTCAAACATACCGAAGGACTCACGAGTGCATTACGCTCTGTTGTGCCGTGAAATTGCTGAAAGACACCTTTTTGTTGATCGGAGTTTACTCCCAAAAGATTTGATTCAATTAACCACAAATACAGCTAAATTCTCTGGCCATTTCGTTTAACGTTTCTAGGTTCTTAATTACACTAGTTTTTCTCCACATTCGTTTCGTCTTACTCGGATTATTTGCCCTGGATATGACGAAAGGAATTGAGTCTGCACCGTAGCAAACATTGAATTACCGCTCGGTTAGTTGCCGGGGCAATGAGCTAATTTCCGTCCCACTGCTCCACTTAGTTTTACGCGTCGCTCACTTACCCAGAACCCTCGTTGCGTTGATCGAAAGTATGATGAACGTTTTCGAGAAATACACTCGTTTGCAAATCGATTTGGTTTTCACGAGAGACTCAGCTGAATCTCTCGTTTATGCTGTTCTGCAACTGAAATTGCTGCACACAGGTCGCCTGATGTTTCAGTTGGCACAATATTCGAGATATCGAGGTATATTTTCATGAAGGAAGGTTGCTGAAAACTCTTCGACAGCCAACGACCGGTTTCGCCCTTCCACTTCGGGTTCATCAGGTAGGCGCAGTCCCAGAGTTTCCGTCAACCTTATGTTCTACTTGAACCCAAATTGCACTGTTTTTGAGAAATAAACTCATTTGCGAATCAATCTGGTTTTCGCGAAAGACTCAACTGAATCTCTCGTTTATGATATTCTACAACTGAATGTGCTGCATACAGGCCGCCTCATGATTCAGTTGGCACGACACTCGAGATATCGCAGTATATTTTCTTAAAGGAAGCTACTCACAAGATCGCTGAAGGGTTTTCAGCAACCTTGTGAGTAGTTTCCTTTATGATGAACGTTCTTTGAAAGCCAAACTGTCAGCAAACCGGTGTTGACGAGATAATGTCATTGCTAATGTGGCTGCATTTATTAGTCAGCCTAGAATGCCAAAGAATAAATTCCACAGCTAAATGTACGGAATCATTATTTCATTTATGTCCACTGAGGGTTGATTGCTCGGTCGAGACATTGAATGTTCTTTCACTTATAAATGCTAGGCAAATTATGTGAAATCAAGACATAACCTTTTTACGCTGGATTTCGTCAAAACAACAAGGCAGGCCTCGGAAATAGAACAAGCACCAAGTAGAACATAAAGTTGACAGAAACTCGGGGACTGCGCCTAGCTGATGAGCTCCAAGACGGGCGAAACCGGTCGTAGGCTGTCGACGAAGTTTCAGCAACCTTATAAGTAGTGGGTCACGAAAGGAAGCAGAACCTCGGGGACTGCGCCTACCTGATGAGCTCGAAGACGGGCGAAACCGGTCGTAGGCTGTCGACGAAGTTTCAGCAACCTTATAAGTAGTGGGTTACGAAAAGAAGCACCATTTCTTAATGCGAATCATCGGCTGTATGGAATGAGTTGACAAAATCCAACGAGACTAAGTCGAATACATCTTTCCTCCTTTCTTTCGATAGTTCTTGCCGTTGGACTGATGAAAATGTTTTTACCGTACTCAGACATAACTGGCGCGGCTATCGTTCATTTTCGACCAAGAGCGTCCCAGATCGGAGTCCTACTTCTAAAGTGGAACCATTAAGAAGAAGTCTGGATTGGCACAGTCGTTCCTAGTTATGTGGCTTTCTCTCCCAAAAGTGAACTCGCTAGATGAGTACCTTTTAGAATTGGATAGTAAAACGATGGCGTCTGGTATAGTGCCCGTAAAACTAATGAAACAGAAACGCACACCACAAAGAGATCCGCTCAAAGCTAGCCAGATCGACGGATATGTCGCTGACCAGTCGAGTGTCTTCTTGAACGGGTTAGCAATGACCGAACTTCACATGGGTCTAGAAGCCTCCAGATGTAGGCCAAGGCTGCGTTCATCCTTCTTGGGTCGAAGCAAGTGGCCTTGAACAGAGATGCAGACGAGCGATCATTAGCAAATAAGTTTGGAAATGGTGGGATAGAATTGAAATTCAACTTAATCTCTTCATCAAAGCGTTTTTCAATTGTGTGCATTGAACAAAGGCTCCCTCGTGGCGCACCTTCGAGGCACAATGCATTTTTCTGCAAAGCCCTTGTGGGTGAAATAAAAACTTCAACATCAAAATGTTGCACTTCTTTGCATATGTGCTCAGTCCAAAAATCACCCTTATCTGCCGTCACTTTTTTGCGATTTGTTTTAATCAATCTCTTTTGAAAATTATTGGCGCACAATCGGCTTTGAACTTGGTGTGCCATGGCTTCGGAAGTGGCTTCACAGTTGTCTGTTGAGAAATTTGTGGGTGCATCGTTTCCATCCTTCACGCGCTTTGAGAAGGCTTTAAATCCATACATGAAGGATAACTTTGTGGTAGTTGTGCGTTCATCCAGTAATCGAAGCACCAACGCTGTTTGACGTTACGAATGCGTGTACCACATGCGCACCAGGCGACCTCCAAGACCAACGGAAAGCCGGGGAATCGGAAGAAGCTAGTAAGCCGAGCGTATTTTCTAATAAAAAAGTATGCGAAGCACTAGCTGTCCAGTGCGGTTTTGTCTACGGAGGCAAAGGAACCAACTGGCAGTTACCTCCCGTTTTCTCGAACACAACCACAAGTTGTCAAAGCTTCTGTACGACCGGCTTCCAGTTAATCGACAGCTAACCGAAGACGGGTTGGGCACCTGCAAGACCCCTCTCAAATATGGAACACCCTCATGTGAGGTGGGGCAAACGTATTCACAGTCGGTGGTGTTTATTGACCTTGAGGATTCATTCACTTAAACAAATCACCATAGTAGATGATTTTCAATAATACAGAAACATATACATCATACATAGACATTCTATACTGGGACGTGGCAAGCCTAAAAATACCGTAGCTTTCGAGAAATCAATTCCATCGTGCAAACACTGAGCGTCTTCCCTCGTACTTACTGTAGAAAGATACTCAAAATGTAAAGAACTACTTCCCTTCCTCTGACAGCACTCATCTATCACCCTTTTTTCGTGCGTGAAGATAGCTTTCTGATAGTTTTTTTCACTTTGCGCTTACAGGAACTTGCGCGATGCGTAGACGAAAATCCCACAAATTTCAGTCTGTCAACAGACTGAAACAATATTATTTCGAGTGTCACAATTGACCATACTGTACCAACACAAAAAGCAAACTAAATTTCAAAATTCCCGCGCACACCGTGGCGTTAACCAGTTCAACAAAGAACATCAGTGTTTAGTAGCAACTCTGAAGCGATCATAATAAAAGCCTCATATCATGTTTAAGACTCATGTCAACACCAAGGACACACCCATGGATCGATAGAATTTCCCACAAAAGACACCCTAGTTAGTTGTGTAATGTTGATCGCACCCTTACAATGGATTTCAAGCTGGTACAAGAAACGCCCCAAGCTAGAATACAAATGCAGTCAGCCCACTAAAGCTTGAAACATCTCGGAACTGCTCACTTTATGCCAGTCAAACTGTTGTGTCATACGCTTGCCAACCTAAATGGCAAAGAATTCGGAAAGGATCTTATGAGTGAAAGTCCGTTTACTTGGTGTGGAGGCCATACACGGAAGAGAGAATGGTCCACCTCTCCCATTGGCTTCCTAAAGTCCGCCATAAATCCGTTATTTTTTGGGGAGAACAACTGATTCGTTAACCTAGCCAGTAGGACTTGTGTTCAAAATGACATTCTGTTACTATTCATGACAAAACCGACTTCAGTGCCTTATCGGGAGTAGTGGTTCCGTATTCCAAGTGCCGACACCAGTGAACTCATCTGTATCTGCAACGTTCCACCCTAATTCCCAGAATGTAGGGCCTGCGACAATGCTAGAAATGACGTTGCTTGATCTTCGTTTTATAAACCAAGTTGAATAGCGACTAGCATTGATTTTCAGGATGTCTGTGTGCTTGGGATGAGTGTTGCGGGCCACCGAACGATATTTTTCATGCCCTGTACTTCTATGCTTGTCTCTGATGCAAATTCTGGTTTGGAGTGCAGTCCTGTCATTCGTACTTACTGCTATCTCAAATCGACTTTGCATACCTTGTATTATAGGGTACTGGGTTGCTTTGAGTTCTGATTTAATGCCCTATTATAGTTGATGTTCCAACCTTCAAAAGACCCATATTGTTGAGCCTAAAACCGTGTCAGAGGCAAATCTGAGTGACCGTCGTTGTACGGTCACGTTTCACTACATAATGTGTGTGCTCTGAATGGGCCTCTTGGATGGTGCGGGCCATCAGACAAAATTTCGCGTACGTTTTACATCTTAGCTGTCCAAACCTGACAGTTTTGGGTCAGGATTTCAGCCTACCGATGGCGTTAGAACTGTCATCGCTTCTCCGCTAGAGCGTTGGACCTATACCCGAGGGAATTCGGAGCCCGCTAAGTTGTGCGCAACAAGCCACCTGTCGAATCAACCATCGGGTTTGTGTGCAGACAACCCAGCTGAAACTACAAATGAAATAACTCATAGTGAGCGGGCTCCATCAGCATTGTCTTATATAGCAGGCCCGACGGAATGTTTTGGCGCTCAGAACTTTCCCCTTCGTGGATATCACATGTTGTCATTGACTAATTGGTTGGGGCCTGTATTAAACTGTATTAAACAGGCGATTAGGTCCGGCTTCTTATCACCATAAAAGAAATGGAACTTATAGCCTTTTCGTGGCACAAACTTGATAGAAATTGGCCACTAAAAACCTCTGACCTACTTCTTTTATGTCCTTGAAGTATAATAGTTAAAACTAGCAAAACTAGAGTGACCTAGTATGATACCCCTGTAACGGTGGATACTACTGATGAGGCATGCAAGTAGTAGGTTTTCTCTTAAATCCGCTCCGCGTTTCTTGAAAAGTGAGATCTATTACAGAATTTGTGGAGTTGTTTTGTAGCACTTGCTTGCGTTTGAGTGACAATCAATGAATATCCAGGAAAGTTCAGGAAGACGCGTTCAATGAAGAGATGAATATCCAGTTTTGTAAACAGGATTGTATACGAGAGATTGCTCTCCTGTCCAATAGTCTGTAACAGTTCGGTGGGTGTTTATCTATTAAACAACTCTGCGGCGAAAGCCTTTCTCCTTTCTCCGGTAGCCGACGTCTTCTTCCTCAAGCAATTAAAGGATGTTTTAGCCACAGCGCCAGATGTCTGCGTTTCGACCTTCCGCACGCCGTATAATTGGTGGCTTTCTCTTTTTCTTACGGCTACATCATAGTCGGTTGATGTGCGTGCCCTGGCAGAGCGCTGAACAACCACACGTGGTCACTTTACAGAAATGGAATCACGAACATTTATACAGAAGCATGGGAGAAGGCGGGAAATGGCCTGACTTTGAAGGAGCAAAACTACCGACTGGAAGTTCTGTGATACGAACCAAACTTTTCAAATAGTCTTATCCAGGTTTGAGCAACCTGGAAGTAAGTCAGCCTTCGGGCCCACCGAAAGTAGGTTGTGGCTGGAGCATTAAGCATTCATCCACACAAGCAAAGAGAATAAACCTGTACATTCAAGGATTTTAAAGGAATTTCGGATAGTCTGAAGGTTACTGGGAGACCCCCGCATATTTTCGAAGCAAATTTCAACTTATCAGATCACCCACGAGCTTGCCACTTGGAGGAGTGGAGTTGCTCGGTTCGAGTGAGAAAGCACTGCCAAGTGGTCACTTGATTGCAAAGCGGTAAGCGGTAGGAAGACTTCGACCATAGAATCTTGCTAAAGTCAGCCACAAAGCGATGAACAGCTTGTTTACTCTTATTCGGAAACATAATCAGTTGGCACGCCACAAACCTCCGAAGAGATTTAAATCGCCGACACACATGCCAAGGCGAGCAACCCAACGGTCGGGTAGCTGAATCTCTCGTTTGTGATGGTCAGCTTCAGCTAAACGCACTGTACAAAACCCCCTCACGTGTCTCCACGTAAGATATTCGGGATATTGCGACACATTGTCAAGACGTGACAAATTAACCATAAGGTTGTTCATAGTCACGCCAATCTCGTTTGAACGGTCGTCCTCTTGTTCTAGCGTAATTATTCCGGCGGGTCCACACCAAAGTGGGGAAGCACTGGACTTGAGTTTCACTCCTATTAGCGCTCATCAGCAGTGCATATCCAGTGGCCGTGCCGGGATTCGAACCCCGGACATCGGACATGTGAGTCGAACGTGTATCCACTACTCCACCGACGCACGTTGGACGCATCTGAATTTTCACGTCTGAACACATTCAAATCCCGGCACGGCCATTGGATATGTGCTGCTGATGAGCTCTAATAGGAGCGAAACTCGAGTCCAGTGCTTCCCTTTGGTGTGGACTCACCGGAATAATAACGCCAGAACAGGAACACGGCCGTCCAAACGAGAGTGGTGTGGCTATGAACAAAATACCTATCCCGCAAAACCCCGAAAAAGTGTAACCATAATGTTGCTGGCAACTCTTCGACGGCGCATGATCGACTTCGCACTTGTTGAGGTCAAGCATCAACCATAACAAACCAGAGATTCATCAAGATTCAGGTGAGCCTTCTGTTGAAACCAGACTGGGTATGAGTAGTATGAGTATAATTCTCCAGTTTTATACAACTTGGGTAAGAGTGGAAAATAAGGTCGAAGGAAACTCGGTAACTTTTCTACCTGATAACCTTCCAACAAGGGCGAAACCGATCGTGGGCTAACTTTTGGAGTGTCTAGTTAGATCTCCACCTAACATCCAGCTTCCAAGGTTTATTTTAACCTGAAGCTAAACAATATCTAGCTTCAATCAAACTTCATTCACCGCATTCTCTTCACACTATTTGTGTGTCACTTCATCAGTCGAGGGCTCTTCGGATCGGAAGGCAGTGAGAGTTCGAAAAATTCAAGATTCGTCCTATTTGTCTGGTTTCAAAAATCCGTTCAGTTTCAATCACACCCTTCCCCTTAAGTTCTGCGTACCAGGCACCTAAGAACCGTGGCTTTTACCTGCAGATTTGGAAAAAGGCAACCGTCCATCCCACTTTACAGAAGCAGCATTATCTTGGTACTCCGCGCATTCTTATCTGCGGAACGCTTTAAGCCTATCTTATCATGACAGAGCTATCGACGCAGCCTTGTACCGGACACCGGTGTCCTAACCAATATCGACTGAAATTGTGGGGGCATTTCATGACGCCTTTGTTTAACTGCCTACAATGCATGCCAATCCAATGGAAGCGATTTAGCCTGGTAGACTGCGTCCGAGAGTAACGTATCTCGAATCATTTCGTGACGGGGCGATTCATCACCGAAATTCAGCTGGTAAAGTCCAGATGATTGACCGAGACGCTGCTGTTGCTCCGACAACCAGAGAGTTTGCGGGGAGGAGGAACATAACTGAGACTGCGAGGAATTCGAATCAATTTCGGCGGTGATTACTATTTCTGAATGACGCATTCTTTTCGTTCGGACCTTTGGATAAGACTTCTCGCAAATGTAAGATTGATGTGAATCACAAAGCTATAGTCGGCTAGGGCGTTAAGTCAAATTCCAAGGAGACCAACTGACAGGTGATGCATTTTTTTCGTGCATAAATGGTCGGATGACAAATCGGTCTGGTAATCGATTTGCAGCGACACCATGTCTTTGTGTCGCACGGGTGACGCACGGGCGATGAATTCTTGAAGACGGAATCACCAGTTGTACCCAATTAATCGTCTGCTTGATTTATCGTATTTAGACAGGCGACGCGAAACAAATGATGGCTTTGAAGCTGGTTATCCTTGAAAAAACGGGATTCGGTAAAAGGTATATGGTTACAACAAGTACTATTACTTTTCAACTAACTGTACGGGAAACGGGTGACCATTTCCAGTTGACAGTGTAGAATGGCCTTATCCATTTTTCGGGCATGCGCATTCTGTGACCAGTATATTTCGTGACAAGGGTCCTACAGTGAGGTCGGTTAAATTCCAGCCGTCAGCGCTGCAACCTTCAAGACATAGGCTGTCTTACGGCGAAAAGAGCACCTGACTTTGAACACTGTAGTGCGCTGTTTCATGGATCAACTTGCAAACAATCGTGAGCTAGGCTGTGGGCTGTGGGCGGCCTGGTGCAGCACATTCAGTTGCCTGGAAACATCACAAACGAGAGATTCAGCTGGGTTCAGGGTGGGTCTCTCGAAAAACCAAATTAATTTGCAAATGAAAGTATATTCGTTAATTTCGTGCAATTTGGTTTCAAGTAGAACATAAGGTTGACGGAGACTCGGGGAGTGCGCCTACCTGATGAGCCCCCATAAGGGCGAAACGGATTGTAGGCTGTCGAGGAGTTTTCAGCAACCTTATGAGTAGTGCGTTACAAAAATATATAGGCTGCGGGCTCTTCGTGGCGCGCCTCGTGTTCTGATTGGTCAATGAACACATGACACTTGAGCCCGACCTCCGTTGCTCTCATCCATTGGTTGGTGCGCGAGTGAGCTCTCTTCTTGACCTCTGTAGGTTTTACGGCCAGACCCGTTGAGGTTTTTGCTTCTTTGTTTCTTAACGGGCTATATGACTCTGCTGGAGTCGTTGACTCTTCACACTTAGTGTTGCCTAGGCTGAATACGGTTCCGCGTGTATACCTACAGTAAGCCAACTTTCCTCGTTAGACTATTAGGTTTGGGCGAATGAATAAAAGACTATAAAATCGTAGAATCGTATTCTAAAGCTCCGTGACGCAAAATACAACAGTAAAAGTTTCATTCCGCGTGCGTTTTATGCAGGCTTTATTCATAAGGTCATCGTGAGTAACGGTGATTCGCTGAACAATATCGGCGGCAGAATTTCCTTTGGTTTTCAAAATGACACTAGTTTACCACGACTTCGTGACTACCTTGCAGAAACGGGCATAAACGTTGAGGATACGAGGAATTATGTAATTTAAAATGTGAATTGAAGAACGCGTCATACACAGAGAAGGGCTGTGAAGCCATACTTTGCGCCTGCAAGAAAAGGGGTCAGGCCTCATACTGTTCTACAAATTTCCCTCAATTTCGTATTCAAACGGTGGACCAAAGGCCAAAATTTCTTGTCCGCGTGAAGAAGCGTCTACTTAGGAAAATTCTGTCGTTTTCAATAATTACAACTGCGAAATCAAGAAAAAAAGAATGGATTCATCTTGTACTTCCCGGGATTTTTCTCTCTCTCCACAAGTTGAAATAAAAGCACTCATGACAGATGCGGTATGGACGCTTTCTCCGAAAGATGCGTAGGTTATAAAATTAATTAGATATTCACGGCGCAGCATTGTCCCATGTTAACTGGAATTCCGAAATCACTTCACGAAGTGGCGATCTGATTATGTCATTGTGTAATCGCACGATCTGTAACTACATTAATATGTCCACCGTGGATCGGTATGAAATCACAAGCGTTATCCTGAATAATACGTGCCCTTCTTACATTACTGGCCGATAAGGAATTGTCAAACTGGCATCGGAGTGAACAATCAGAGTGGGTGAAAAACATTCATACAACTGTATGCTGCATACAAAACCTTGTCTGTCTGGGTGGTACGGCACCCAACATTTTCTCATCCTTTTCCGGATGCATTTCTACTGCTCTGGAAATCGGTTCCGATTGAGGACTAGGAATCGGACATTTTGTATAGCCCAGTTTGACGATGGAAAATCTCGCAGGGAACCTTTTTCCCGTCAGTTTGTACCACCGTATCCAGTACATGTCTTGGTATTTTGCAATCAGTCTTGCGTTTTGGGTTAATGAAAGTTTTTACAAGTTTGGCGAGAAATGAATGACAGTGGTGTATTTGTAATGTACTGCTCATAAGGTTGCTGAAAATCCATCGACACTCCGCGACCGGTTTCGCCCTTCTTGGGGCTCACCAGGTAGGCGCAGCCCCCGGGTTTCCGTCAACCTTATGTTCTACTTGAAACCAAATTGCACGAAATTAGCGAATATGCACTCATCTGCAAACCAATTTCGTTCTTTCGAGAGACTCACCTGGAACCCAGCTGAATCTTTTGTTTATGATGTCCTTAGGCAACTGAATGTGCTGCACCAGGCCGCCTCATGTTTCAGTCGCTACGATATCTGAACTATCGCGATACATGTATATGTTTGTTATGTACTACTCATAAGGTTGCTGAAAATCCATCGACAGCCCACGACCGGTTTCGCCCTTCTTGGGGCTCATCAGGTAGACGCAGTCCCCGGGTTTCCGTCAACCTAATGTTCTACTTGACAGTGGTGCACTTTTGTTGGTCAAACCTGAGATCTGCCGAGTGTATTCGCGTGCGACTTCCAACTTTGTCAAGACTCGGTTCAAGCTCCTTATGCCGTTCATTTCATTTAAATGCATGAAGCAATCACCCTCTGGGCACGCGTCATCCATCGCGTTCCAAAGATGTTGGAACCATCACGAAGCCTCCACCCGAAATTTTCGACAACCTCGAATGCATTCCCTGCTGTATTTGTCGAGAGCGGGTGAAAAATCCGAGGTGTTGACGTTGCGTGAAATTCCGGTCAGGTGCGGAGGAAAGTTCACTACAAGAATTCGTTACATATCCACCCTGTATCTGCAGGTGAATTTCCTACAATCTCCATTGTTCTTGCGGATGTCTGGTCATCACTGGTATAACGAGCGCACTCCCCTCCTTATGTAAACTCGTCTGACGGATGTGATCGAATTCCAAAAGAGACATAAACACCGAATCCTGAGGAAGAACAGCGACTTTCTATGCATAAAGTGCAAAGGAAGCCATCCAGCTTCACGCATGACTGAAGGTCATAAAAGATCATCTGCTCATTGTCACGATACTGACTATTCACGGTCGTAATGCGCGGCGAAATGGATGATTTAAAGGAGTCGAGAGGGGAATCAATGGTTCTTGGTGCAAACCAGGTTCTACGACCACCACCGGCCACCCAACTGCGCACTGATGATGTCTCCTCGTATGGTGACGAAACGTTTGCAAGCCAGTTGCCAAGCTCGGCGAACAGATCAACAGCCATCTGATCAACAACCAATAGGTTCTACGATTGCTTCGTTGGATGTCATATATCTGACTGAAAAAACCTGCGCATTCACGTATTTGTCACAGAAGATGAGTTTCTACTGAGAATGCCTACTCAGTCTTGTACGTTTGTGCCCTCTCCCTCACGACCAGTTGCAAAATTCTGGCGGAACTTGGTAACCGAAAACCCGCAAGGGTTGAAGAAAACTTTTCAACACCTGAAACTGGGTTTTAGTGCGCATAACACGTTTGGATGACCCAATGGCACACTAAATGGAAACTCCTTTGATGCGTCCAGTGCCGTTTTGAGTAAAATCGTGTTTGACAATCAAATCAACCATCTTTCAGAGCAGGATTTGTTTGTACATCGTAACGATGTTTGAAAATCAAAGACAACTAGGTGAAATTCACCTGCCCACGTGGTTTTGATCCACATACGATGCTTTCTCAGTTAGAAGAGTTCAGTTGTTCCTCAATCTTTGAGCGGTCTACATCAAACGATTTGTGTTCACACCCACACATACGGATCAAAACCTGTTCTCCTGTTCTACTCGAACTCAAATTGGACTGTTTTCGAGAAATCAATTAGGTTCTCGCGAAAGACTCAACTGAATCTCTCGTTTATGATATTCTACAAGTTCAAGTAGATCATGAAGTTGACGGAAACTCGGGGACTGCGCCTACCTAATGAGCCCGATAAGAGCTTAACCGGTCGCGGGCTGTCTTCTCGTCGCTGTCTTCCACAGTTTATAGTCTTCAGTTTTTCATCACAGTGGTCTCATGCCATGAGAATCGACTGTTCTTTACAGCCGGGTTCAGAGTAGCTTGTGATCGGTACAAGACAGCCACAAACTGTGGAAATTCTTTCCTACTGTACAACACTCAGGTTTCTGTAGTCTGCAGTCAACGCTGGTTGACCCTTCTTCCTGAGTAAAGGACGCAGCAAGAATGCAAGCAGAGAGAGAGAGAATCAAGTGGGCATCTAGGAGAGCAACCGAGAAGACACCATTGTAGGGGCAATTTAATGAGGGTGAAGAGCTGTCTCTTCGAGAACGAACGAACGTACCACAAGAGGAACGATGCCTTCGATGATCCATGGACTCTGTTGGGTTAACCTACTTGTTCGGCATTCAGAGTTTCTTCCACTTCTAGTGCTCACAACGGGTTTTACAAATCGTAAGAGAATCACCCCTACAAGACATAAAAATTCCGCGCACAGTTGTCTTTTATTCCATTTGGATGGGCAGGCCACATTGACAACAGTAGTAAAACCATTCAGCTGACTATCTCCTGAACTAAAAATTCAGGTTGACGCGGTATTCACCGTGGAGCACGAACAAACTGGGTTAAACAAGATTGATACCACAGCAAAAAACGGTTGCATGAATCTTTCGAGACACGAACTGTTAGGAACCATTCGTGGACCTCCATGCAAAGTAAGAGTGATTCCTCTGTCTGGACGAGACTCGTGGGGTGCTTGATTTAGAGTCATTTAAACCTTCTGAATGAGCAAGGCAGCACGGCCGAAAGAACACGAATTCAAATTGTGAGAATTAAGTTCCGGACGTATATCGGTATAACCAGACGAACTAGAAATCCAGAATTCATATCAGCGTAACAAGTAGCACGTATGTATTCGAATTGGCGTATATGTACAGCATATGGAATATTAAAACAAAAGAATAATGAATAGAGCAACGAACAGAGTATCAGTCATGTTCATCACATCCGCCACAC
>NW_008751860.1:91867-100923 GCF_000715545.1 Opisthorchis viverrini | reverse complement strand
ATATGTACAGCATATGGAATATTAAAACAAAAGAATAATGAATAGAGCAACGAACAGAGTATCAGTCCATCACATCACACAAATGCAACAGTCATTCATTTGAGGACACGGTATTTTGGACTGTATGATGACGGCGCTAATCACAACTCATATCTTTATTCTGTGTCATGTTCATCACACAAATGCAACAGTCATTCATTTGAGGACACGGTATTTTGGACTGTATGATGACGGCGCTAATCACAACTCATATCAGTAGTTTATTCTGTGGCATCGATGTTTATAGGTTGATTTCACGTGTATTAACTGGATAACATATTCATAAATCATCTGTGAACCAAATGCGGGAGCGAAAAGAAAGGAATACTGTTTTGTTAACCCCTGTCATCCGAGTAATTACCAGATTCGAAGACAGAATTTGTCACGAAATTATTCACATTTCTAGAAATAAAAATGGCGGTAATACCAACAAAACGGGGGAACGCCCTTCGCTACAAAGTTGTTTACTGGCAAACGCGAACTAATCGGTTACAAGCCATTAGGCGCGAGAGTAACTATCTCATCCGCACAGAGTTTTTTGAAAGCGAATATTCTCAAGCGTACTTTTAAACTTTCCTGAACGTTCTTTGAACATTAAACAATAGTGAACGAACGGCGCAAAGCGGTTCCACAATTTCTCCAGTCATCTTCATCTTTCATCATAGGCGGGCGCGGAACTTGGACATCAAACCGGACACTACTTGCGTTCTTTATCAGTAGTATCTGCCGTTACACCAGTAGCCAAATGTGCATTGAATTAGTGTTTGACGGTTCATATTGTATCACCAGTTTATCTTCTCTCGATCCACGCTCCAACGCATGAAGCACTATAGAGTTCTCGGACATCAGCTGGGAAGCCTGTCTGCACGTGACCACGTGATGTGGGCTCCGTGACTGGGGGATGAATGTGGCTATATCCCAAAAGCGAACTAGTAGACCGCTGATCATCCGATTCGAGGTCGCTGGTTCGAACCTGCCTTGAGTTTCGTGCGACACGCACTGGTGATGATTCCCAACAGGGATGAAACAGCTATGAATTGCTTCTGGGCTTTTCAGCATAGATTGGCTTCACTTACTCTCCACTAAAAATTCCAAAATCTCCTCGCACTACTAACTACTGCTTGTTATCAGAACTGGACCACATCCGTCGGAAAGTATGTGACCAACTTGCTTCCCCTAAAAAACCCTCAGACAGTAAGAGTCGGTTGAATTGTTTTCAAAATGAGAGAGATGGATGGACGACCAACTGGCTTTTGAACGCTGTGCATACACTGGTTCGAACTCTGTATGTCAATCTATGTACCAAGCAGGTTTCACGCGCTACGTAGGTCCTTCCTAATTGGTTAAATCATTCCTGTCTGGCTTTTTGTGTCTTAGTCGAACCTATCGTGGTCAGTGGACCGTCTTTGAGATTTGGGAAGCCTCAGTTAGTTGCCTGTTCAATCGTGTGATTAGGATCGCGTATCACCGGTTTGAATGTGGTATGAGAGATGACAAGGCAAATCTAATAAGCATCTGTCATCTCCCAGAGTGCTCCAAACACAGTCTGAATGCGGTTAGCGTTTGGTTGCCTCATACACACTTGGTCCGTATTCTCTGAGCAAAGTACCGGTCTCTGATTCTGTCACTCAACAGTAGCTCTGAAAACCTACATATTATTGCGAACTTGATTATGACATCTAACTTGAGGACAGCAAATATCCCGTTTCCAATGACGGCTGGAGAAGAAAGTACCTTTTACGGTAAAAGAAAGTGGAAAATATTTCTGCAAAGTAGGATGACGCATCGAGTAACCCGTTTTAAAGTTTGTCTCGGAAAACCTGAGGGGATGGATCTCGGAGGCCTCAGAATATGTTACTGCCGGTTGAATGGAGATAACCAGCCGCGGATACCCGCAGTTTGAGGAATTTGACGGGTTCAGTTTTCCTGAGCAGACCAAAGTACAGCTCCATTAGAATAAACAGACATTAAACTGCAAAATGTAACGCTGGGGAGGCAGTTTCCGCGCATAACTGGGTTTCATCAGCGACTTTTTCGGAGTGGAAGAATGTCACTTCTATCCTGGTTCCTCCAGTGATATACTAATGCTCCAGAAATGAGGCGGCGTGGTGAATCTACGTAAACTCCGATGAGAATCACCAAAATGGGTAAAGTGTCGAAATTTTGGTAGATTGGGCAGGTTTATTGGTTGATGATCAGACTGCGCGCCGACGATGTCTCCTCATGTGGTGACGAAACGTTGGCTCAGCGAACGGACCAACAGCCACCTGTTACTTAAGGTAGCTTCAATCAATATCGGACAGCCGTGCGTTTCTTTCAGTCTCTTTGTTTTCTAATCCACGACACAAGTGAGACATCTTCCGGAGAACAGCGTTGCGTGCACAGTCTGTCTAAACTGACACCTTAGTTGTGCTGAGCCCTGAAAAAAAAGAAGGCTTTTGATATGGCGAAATGAGACATTTGTATTGAGTATGGCAACTACCGCGTTGGTTGACATACAACCTACCGTTCCATGGTCTTACCCTTTCAGTGTTCATTTCTAGAGTGACACTTTGAAAGCCAGAAAACATGCCTGTTTATTTGTGGAGGGGCTGTCTTCTCAAAAAGTATCGAAATCCTGTGCCGACCAAACAGCTGCTTCTGTGAAGGTCACACACAATATTTCGGAGATTCTTTGTGGAGGAATTTCGTACTCAGTTTTTTGAAGCAGAATTCATGTGTACACGAGTGAGCAAAATCTGGCATCTCTTGTGGGAGTAATGTTACAGATGGTCGGTATATCCAGGTATGGGGCGAGATAGCTCAAGTGGTTAGAGCGCGAATTTACCGACCGGAAGGTCCGTGGTTCGAAACCGACCTCTGCCTCTCGACTTCCCCTGTGTAGGCTTGGAAAACCTGGCAGTATCCCAGCCCTCGTGCTTCCTTCGGGTCGCATGGCAGCTAGGCTCCAAAAAGGCAATACAGCTGAACAATTATTATGATTATTTTTATTCTGTACCCAGGTAATGATTTCTCTTGAAATTTGTGATTCACTACTCATAAGGTTGCATTGGTCAAACGGAAGGTCCGAGGTTTGAAACTGTTCTTTGCCTCTCGACTTCCCCTGTGTAGGCTTGGGAAACCTGGCAGTATCCCAGCCTTCGTGCTTTCTTCGGGTCGCATGGCAGCTAGGCTCCGAAAAGGCAATACAGCTGAACAATTATTATAATTATTTTTATTCTGTACCCAGGTAATGATTTCCCTTGAAATTTGTGATGCACTACTCATATGGTTGTTGAAAATTGGTCAACAGCCCACGACCGGTCTCGTCCTTCTTGGGGCTCATCAGGTAGACGCAGTCCCCGAGTTTTCATCAACCTTATGTTCGACTATCCAATAACGTTTGTGCATAGCCGGTCCCTTTTCCCTACCTATAATGAAATGGCTGAGGTAAAGATCGTCTTGTGTTTTACAAACACAATCGAGTAAGAAAGCGGAAGTTATTTTTACTCGCATAAATAATTGATTTCAATACCACATAGTCGTTCTGGCCACACCCCGCGGGGAAAATTCCCACTTGACAATCTCCTTCTTTTATCCGCCCTAGTGTCATGTGACACGCGTACGTCATTTTGGTTTACGGTCGTGGAGACTTTCTTTCAACTGGGAATGCAGTATATCATTGGTCCACATTTTTTTGAATTTTATAATTTGTAGTTATCTTGCACTCCTTAATGAACCACAATGGGCGAGCCTTATGAAGGGTACTTAACGTTTGCCTGTCATATCATAGCGGAAGATACACCGAAGGGCTGCTCACTTTCAAAACGCTCCGGATGTAAGCAAGCCGGAGTACTAACAGCGACGGAGCCTTCTGGAGGGTCATGAACGTTTGTCATAGAAGCTACGGGACGATCCACCTTCTCCAGTGGTTGATTCCGCATAAAACCTAATCGTTGGTAAGACGTCTTGTGGCGTATAGAGGGAGAGAGAGCAGTTTATGGAGAGATATCTCGATGTCCTTTGGTAAAGATCAGAAGGGCTTGACAGGATCACGTAAAGTTTAGCACACTGCGTCGCCAACAGAGGAACCAAACAGAGCGCAGGATGACATCACAGGAACGGGAATTTGGAGAAACGGGTTGCCGGATCCTTCACAGCCTGAAGGAAATGACGTTGAGTATCTTGTGTCATGGGACCGATGTTCTATTTTCTGGTGACACTCATTAGAACAGCCCAGTGATTGTGATCACTAAGGAACTACTTCGTGCTTAATGTCTGTCAGTGGACCACTCCAATATTCGCTTTGTCCAGGTATCAACACCTCACCTGAGTCAAACGATGATCGCAGTATCACTTGCTAGACTGCTCTCTAGCGTTTGCAAATACTATCCAGAATATTTGTTATCGTTTGATAATATGTGATTATTAGAGATAACTTTGACAATGAAAACTAAATGTTACTATGGTCGACGAGCCAGAATTATGATTGCTACCCTCAGTTAGGGACGTCAAGTCGCCTTCAGACCACCAGCCACCGTTTTCATCCGTTGCTGGAGAATCCATTCTTGAATCTACCGGGTGGCGGGGTGCCATCCATCTGAACACTTACCAGAAGCAGAGCTAAACCCGTGTAAACTGAACGGATTGTGTAAAAATAATCCTGAATTCGAAAACACCTAAAACTAGTTCTAACCCGGTTGGGAAAAAGCAGATGTCCTACCGCTTAACAACAGCTTATCTATCCACGAAACCTCGGCCGCTCTTGATGATGTTCATCATGCAAGAGTTGTATTCCACCGTCGTGCACTCGCTTAGATGTATTGAATGTTGATGGGACCAGAATGAGAAAAAGTAATCTTTTGGACAGGCGATGATGGGACGCGCATCTATTTCTGGCAGGAACTTAGTTAGCAGTTGGGTTGCTAGGTGCCCCCTCACCAGCTTCCATTGTACGGTCTGCTGACCTACCCATGTAACGGTGAATACTACTGATGGGACATACAAGTAGTAGGTTTCCTCGTAAATCCGCTTCGCGTCTCTCGAAAAGTGAGATCTATCACGGAATTTGTGGAGTCGCATTTGCTTGCATTTGAGAAACAGTCAATGAATATCCAGGAAGGCGTTCAAATAGAAGATGGATATTTAGTTTTGTAAACGAGATGCATATGAGAGTTTTGCTTCCTTGTTCCATAGTCTGTAAATGTTCACTTGGCGTTTTCTGACAATTAAATCCGCATCGAAGGCCTTCTTCCTTTCACTCATATTTCGCAACAGTACCAATATCCCTTTTTGTCAACGCAGACTGGATATACCCTTTGTTTCTAAATAGATAAACATATGGTGGGTACAAAAGCTATAAGCAAAACTAATCGCAAAGGTGATTTGAGGATAATTAAGCAAGATTCGGTGCGTAAGAGTGCAAAATTGGCGTCTGTTTTTGGTCACAGAAACATCCATTCTCTAGGGCCTGTGGATGAACGAAGGCCGTTTGTTTTAGGCTAAAAACCAGAAAAAACCACAAACAAGTTGAACAGAACCTATTCAACTTGTCCGAAAAAATATGTTTCGAATCAACGGTTATGCAAATGCTGGGAAAATTCAGTTCTACTTGCAGTTTATTGACAGTAGGCGATAAGCGGGAGATAATCACCCGCTCAAACCTAAATCGTAAAGTGTCCGGAAGGTCTCGGGTTCGAATCTGTGGGTTTCGTGAAGTGATGATTCCCTATAAAGATGAAACACTTGTACAGTGCTTCTCAAATATTCAGCATAGGTTGGCTACACTGACAGAATGAAGTCTCAACTGCGAAATTTGTCAAAAGTGGGGAACCGCACCACAGAGACGTAACATTGGCTCTCATCTGTGCTATGGGGAAAGCGTACGGTATACTATAAGCCCCCGCGGATTTCAGTTAGGTCTCTTGGAGGCCACTATTTGTGTGATAAAGTCTCATTACCTAAGGCAATGTGAGTTCACTTTGTATGAGACGGGTTCAGACAAATTATTTTAAAACACTTCCGCCTTCAGAAGCTACTTAGCGTATCAAAGCCTGAAAGGCCAATTCAGTTTTTTTGATTTTCTAAAAAAAGTAATCGATCTTTTCGCACATGCGTTTAAATGTACCGTAATTTTTAGCCTCACTTTTGAAGCAGAACCACCCCGGTTTCAAACTATGGAATGTAAGGGGTGAAGCTCCGACGGGATGTATACAAAGGCATCCAAAGAGAGTCGAGGACATCCAAATTTTTTCGAGTCGGTTGAATCGCGAGTAGCCATGGATGTTCACCAGTCAATCAGTAGATTAACACCAAGGTGATATAAAAACGATTAGACTACGGGCACCGTGATTATGTGACACAAAACTCTGATATTACTCGGGTGATTTTCATTGGTCGAATGTGGGCTTTCGGGGATCGTTCGTTGAAATACCTTCAGGACTCTGTAGGTAAGCACCAAGGTAAGGTAAACAGCTTCTCGTTGAGCATAAAAATCCAGCCTTTCCCAATCATTTTGACCTAATAAGGACAAATTACATCACGATTTGTGCTCCTGTGGACTCTAATTATCACCTGGGCAAAAGTATGCCTATCCCTTTTTCATTAATTATCAGGTCTACTGGAAGGACCGCATCTTATCGTTTCGGAACTGCTAAGCGCCAACACAGTCTCGCCAGTCGAATAGGTAGGTTGTGCGTCAGCAGCGACGGGGATAAATCAATGGGAAGACGAAAGATAACGGTTATACAGGGGTGTAGCCATCGCCTTTTTCATCTGACCTAACACAGGATATCAGCAAGGCCACTTCTTGCAGTGTAGTCCAGGTAGGCTGGATTTCAGCGACTTTACAAGAAACCACAGACTTTTGGGGGTGTTTCAAGACCTCTGAAATGCACCTGTTTTCAGTCTCAAGGTCTACGAGGCGCCAGTCCTGCCGTGCGTGGTGCCTCAGTTTTTGATGCGTACCAAGCATCAGTTATGGACAAATGTCGATTGGTTAAGCCCGTCCTAATCCCAGAGATGGTTTCATAGTGTAATAACCCCTCGTGGGTTACCTCAGAGCGGACTAACCAAGCGTTTTGGATGAGTATGTCTTCTAGTCATCTCAAAGCAGCTTGTGACGTGTCGTTCGCACAAGTTTGCACTGCGCCAGGCCTCTTTTGGCTTGGGAGAACGTACTATCCACTCCGTGTCTGTTCCTTTTATACTGTTCTCAGACATGTGTCATCGTTTCTTCTAGTCGCTTCAAAGTCTAAATCTAATGCTTTCCTGTTTTTTCGATTCCACACTGGACATAATGTTTGCGCTGGCTTGACTGAATTGCGTCAGAATCTCACTGGACTGTGTTATTTGGGGGCAGTAGATCGCATAGAGTTTTCTGTTTGTTTGCTATTTAGGCGAATACGGATAGGTCGGGCAGTATAGATGGCGGATTGTTCGTTCGCTGAGCTGGTTTGAAAAAAGCTTCATACCAACCAATGCCCGTCAGAGAAGCAAAGCCTAACAGTGCTTTGGTGAATGGTTGGTGCCCTCCATTTATGACTGGGCAGTTCCACTGGTTAGTTCATTAACTGGTCTTGGGATTGGCCGATGCCCACATGACCTTTAGGCCCGGCCCCTTCTGCTACGACCCACTGGTTGCTACTGAAATGAACTCTGAACCTGACCCACCTGGATTACACGCCATCACCTTCGCTGAGCTGCTTTCACGAGTATTTATGTCTCTCGACTGTTTCAATAATTCGCCCCCTCAGAGTATCCCAGTTGAGTAGCTGGTACTTAGGACATAGTGGTACGTACTGAGAGTCCAGTTCAAAGTGCCGGTTGATGGAATTAGTCGTGGAGTACCAGGCGTCCGGAAATCCCGTTCCCTACCTGGTATTTCCGCCTTTCCAAGTCAAACTTTTGACCTTGTCGGTCCTTATGTAAGGATATCGAGAATGGGGAGCACATCTTCTTATGGCCTCACCATGTTCAGTGGTTTGTGAGGTCTCCTCCGCGTCTGTCCAACACAGAATCTCTTACAGTTTCTGCAGTTCTTTCAGAGTGATCTGGAACAAAAACGGTGTTATTAAGAAGGCTTTGTTCTAAACGGTTGATATGTACATATTTTACAATTGGGAGAACCAACTGAATGATACTCGGTTCGTGGGAAAAATATTAAGGGCAGAGCTTGTCTGCAAACGCACGATCGATTTGGTATTACCGTAGTCTAAAAAGATTATCCTCGAAGAAAGGACGACCCGCTGGGATAACTTCGTTGTCTGTCTGACAAACTTTCTCAGTTCTATCAACGCACACACGATCCGATTTCTACTGGTGATTGATCGTCCTTACGCAAAACAAAACCAAACGAAACGACCGTTCTAGCCAAGAAACGCCAAATCAGACAGTCTCATTTCAGGAATGTATTTTTAAACATAAGACGATCGTAAGCATAAGATTTTTCATCTCCTGGTTGACGTTTTCCGTACTCTGTTCCGCGAATTTCGCCGATCAGAAGCACACTGTTTAGACTAAAGTGAGTTTCCAGAACAATTAGTTCTATTCCCTTCGAAGGCGTGAAAGAAAGCGTTCTTTGTCGTGACCCAGAATTACAGCTTGATGATGCCTCAGTCTTTTATGTGTACAATTTATTTTACTCATGGCTTATCTTCACTTGGATTAGATGATTCCGTGACTGGAACCTGGGTAAGCGATATCCTTCAAGGTCACGTGGTGTCCATTCTGGATTGTACCACCTAAGGAAGATTCTGAAAACTCAGGAGCACTGTACATCCTTACTGTTACTAAAAATCGGTGCATAATTCATAAAGCGCATTGGAAACTTTTGGAATAGCTGCTGATGATGAGCGGATTATCAGCAAAGCAATTAAATTAAACTAAGTCAGGATACAGTAATATTTTCTGTCATCGTCGCCCTTTCGATCTGATTTTTAGTAGCTCCCCAAACGATGAAATAATGAGGCGAACGCTGCAGGGTCTCCAAAAACCTGGTGTTCTATTGGTTGTTGATCAGGTGGCTGTTGATCTGTTCG
>NW_008751860.1:84464-90990 GCF_000715545.1 Opisthorchis viverrini | reverse complement strand
CAGTGGCGTTCTTGTTGTCAGTTTCTATCCAGATTGCCTGAGTGAATGTCTGGAGGTGTAGGCACCTCGGAATGATTGTGTTAAGCTAGCACTAAGTCCATTCCCCGTCCACCTTTATTCTTTTCTTTACAATAAGGCTTTCAAAATAAAGCATGGTTGTACGGCAGTGAAGCATGGATGTTGAACACTGATGTCATGCTGTCGACGTTGATGATGATGATGATGATGATCGTGCATATGCTTGGAAAAACAAAACTGGGGGACGTCTTGTGCTGGTGTTTCACAAACTCTGATGATGAGGCAGTTATTACCATAACATGCAAAGTCGAGCTGTATTCACATCGTGGCTACTAAACTCCTCTTGATATCCACGCATCTCCAACAGACTAATCCAGATGGATTGCAGTTCACTCCCCCTTTAATCTGATTCGGTTCACTTACAACTCGAGCTATCACTTGTGACCTAACTAATCCAAGTTATCGATCGCCAGATTAGTCGATTAAACTTGACCATTGTTCAAGGAAGTCCAGTCGATTGATTTTTTGCTGCGCGTAGTCAAATACGTATCGGATTCCCAACAGGCTGTGATGATTCGAAAATCATGTGAGTGCCCGATTCTTACCAGAAATTCGAATGTACATTACGCTTGCTTAAATCTAACCTTTGGTTACCAACCACTTTGGGTGTGCGGCTTATTTTCCACCTGTTTGAAATGAGTGTTCATCAACCCAAATGCAGGGATGACGAAGCTCTTCAAAAACGACAGCCCTGGTTAGGGGATTATCGAAGTGTGTTTCAGTACAAATTGGTATACCGACTACCCCCTCCCACATTAACCGTTTTGTGGCTTCAAGGCAACCTACCCCTTGTGACAATAGTGGAGTGAAACCATAGATTCCTGTTGGCAATTTCGTTCGCTGGATTAATTTCACCCTATCTCCTCCAGAATTAGAGAAAATAGATTTTTTTTAAAGCGCCAGGATGAATAGTTTTCTGTTTTGCCCTCATTAAACTGACCGATTGTTGACTCGTCTGGTCGATGAGCTACTTAACTGTGAATGGGCTCAGTATGTCTTAATGGAACTTTTTCGACAGACGATATCAGTAGAACATCCTACTTGGACCTCTCATCTCCCGGGGACCACGATTTGCATTACAATATCTGAAAACGTCGCAATCCGCAGGTTCAACGAAATACTACTGTTACGACCCCATCGGTGTTTTGCTGAGTGGCTCCAGCTAACACTTGCATGGTGCTACACTGGGAATGCTGCGATAATACCATGAAACCGAGAGAACTCGAGGGGTGACACCGGGGCTTGAAAACTGATCGGAGTATCGGCGCACATTGTTATACTATCTTCTTTAGGTCGGTTAGTCACTTGTGACAGACCTGCACACTTTTACCCGCAGATCTTATTGTTCCGGCTCAGCCTAATGCTCTTTCTAGTTGTCCAGTGATTCGACCACTAGTGACCGGTAATTTTTCTATTCGGATACCAGCCATTGATTCCCAGTTTTCTAAAGTTTGGGAACTTAAGGGTACACCATGGGGTGCTAAGATGTATATGGAGAGGTGTGCAAGGCACCAAGATGACAATTGGCAGAATGCAGGACCTCACTTGACATCGAGTCATCCTCAGATTTCTATCTGAACAAATCAAGAGTCATGTCAATTCGTTTTGGAAATCATATCCTGGAGTTTCTAAAACCCGAAAGAAGTGTGGTTATCCAGAATTGCTAATTCAGACACAAAAACTGTCTAGGAACACATCGGAAATCTGAAACAAACGAAGATATCTTCCTCACGAATCGCCCCCGCTAATAATTTGAGCATGCAGGTAAAAAGAGGAATACTTGCCTACATGGTTTGAACAATATCGTGAACGGACAGCTTCCGTTTGATAGGGTTAAATTCGGACGTTGTTGGTTGGGAAACAGATCATATTGAGTGAGTTCCTCATTTTCTCTATCTATAGGACAGCATGAACATATCCTGAGAAACTCTCTAATTCTTTGGCAACCTTCTGAAGGAATTGGGCTGCTAAAACCGGAATCCAAAAGAATCTTTCAGTGCCCAACTAACTGCCATGCCACCAGAAGGAAATACAAGGGCTGGGATACTCCCCTAACCTAGACAGAGAAAGTTGGTAAATCCACGCTCTGATCACCTCAGCCACTTCCCCCCAAAAAACAGGGCGTAATTTGCCATATGGAAACTCGGCTTAATCAAGGCCAGCGATGACTACGATGTGAGCACCGGGCTACAATCCATTACCCCGTGATGTCCTCAACTAAATACAGCGTGCAATGAATCAGAACTCACCGATTCAGTTTGGTTTTGTGTTGTGGCAGCTCTCACAAAATTTGTTGCGAATAGACAGGTGAAACACCAGAACGAAAACTTTTCTCCCTCTTTACCCGAGAAAGTCAGTTTCATGAGCGGAACCGTTGATAGTGTCTGACCTCTAGGATGTGTTTGGATCACTTGGTTCACTGATTAACTTCATTCCACTTTTGTTCTATCAACCTGATTGCCTGTATTTTATTTCTGGTCGAGACCAATGCGCTGTTCCGAGCGATTTGCAGTTGGCGGCAGTAGGGTGACATTAGCTAATGGGCTCAGCATGCACTGAGAAGAACAATCAATTTAGCCTGAGACACGGAAACCAAGTAACTAGCTGGTCGTGTCAGCTTTAAGGACTAAGGCATCGTTACGTCTATTTTTGGTCGCCGGAACGGAAATTAGGTCGACAGCCTAGTTGGTAACCTTATTGTTGAAGTCGTTTCATGCTTGGACATCTTCGAGTTCATAATGAAACAGACTGACTTTCGAAAGGTGCAACAAACCGATCAGGAGGGCCACGTCTGCAAGGGCCCGTCGGTTGAACTCCTCACAGCTTGTGGATGCATAAAAGTTCCCGTCAGCCTGGGTGTTCCACGGAATTCCTCACGCACATTCGCTTTTGGTCCACCTAGGATTCATTGCGCCACCGATACCGTTCTTTTGTCTCCATTCATGCAATCTGAGTTTATCCTCAGGGTATGGGTAAAACAAAGGCAGTTCTCCGTGTTTTATTTGAATACCGGAAGAAATATTACCACCTAAGCAATTGAAAGCGAGTGTCTGCTCAGTCACTTTCTCCTGACAGAACCTTACCAGTACACCTCACAGGAACTCATGGGTATTTTCAAAAGGAAACTTGCTCACAAGGCTGCTGAAAACTCTTCGATAGCCCACGACCGGTTTCGCCTTTCTTGGGGCTCATCAAGTAGGCGCAGTCCCCGAGTTCCCGTCAATATTATGTTCTACTTGAACTGAAATTGGACGGTTTTCGAGAAATGCACTCATTTGCAAATCAATTTGGGTAACGTCATCTCACGGAAAATACATCACTATCTTGCTTGTAGTCCCCACCGAGTCAGGGAGCGTAATCTAAATAGGGGTCTATCTTGGTCTTCCACCAACTTTTAGGTGAGTGGTATTCGACCAGTTATATCCAAACAGTTCATTGGAGTTCATTGACAGTTGGCTTGCAAACGTTTCCGCGACTATCCAGAATTCATCTTCGGTGCGAATGTCTGTTCAGTTGGTGATTAGGCGTTCGCAAACTACGTTCCGAGATCAGCAGCCACTATGGGTAAACGCATTTCAGGCCACCTATTGTTAGAATCATTCGCAGATTGTCCATCTGGCAATGTTGTGGAATGTAGGTAGCTCGGGTGCGCTGCTGGGCAGTTGGATTGCAAACAGTTCATCACTAATCAAGGTCACATCGTCAGTGCAGGGTTGAGTGGATCCTCAACTCCTCCCACTCAACCCTGCATTGACGATGTCACCTCGATTGGTGATGAAACGTTTGCAATCGAACTGCCAAGCTCGGCGAACAGGCCAACAACCAAGATTGTCCATCTGTCTGGATTGTGAAATCAAGGGAATTCGTATCGTGCATCCGAGAAACTGACAAGCCCCCTAGTCCGCCCCACCAACCGGCAACAATACGCTATAAGTTTTCCGGTTTAGAACAATGAATCTGAAGCAAGACTGCGCCAACAAGACGTAGAATGTAGTTCTGTACTGACAATTTATGGGGTGGAAGCACATTCTGCGCCAAAGGAGTCCGCATCTGAGTCAGTCTGGATCTTGTTCAACGGACTTTACTTTGCTTCATTTGAATAGTAGCCTGTTTTAAAAACACCACAAAAGTGTTTCCAACTGACTGGAGGTTGGTACTGTCATTTGAAACAGCAGTTTACCAAAGATGTCTTACTCTTGACATTTTCATATCGGCCCCTGCCGTTTTTCTGTACCACGTGCAATTCGAAGATTCGCGGGCGCGTACCTTCGGCAAAATGTTCGCCTAAAACACACCGGTAGGAAAACAGCTCTGTGTTTGTTCTGTTGCATTCTTGATAGTGGTGCATCAAGGCCTGTCAAAACTCAAAGAATCTGTCAAACTACGCTCCGCTGAGAATTGCTTTAATACCCTCTACAAAGTTTGATCAAGTCAGTCCCTCTTCAATGATAGCAATATGTTAATTTTCGTTGTATCCATTCGCATTTGCGTTCAGTACTTTGAAAATGTATTTTTTACACAAGGTGTACTCGTAAACACAATGTAATCATTGTATGCTGTGGTATATACATGCATGAATGCATGAGTATCAGACCGTACCAATTTACAATGCCCATGTAGTTATTGAATACCTCTGAACTACCAAGAATTCACAGCCTAATCCGCAAAAAAAGATCACCAAATTTTGTAGAGTTGCGAAACAACGAGTGTCAAATTCGCTGTGAAGTTGCTAACGTCCTCGACTGAAACACATCCTCTTTCGACATGCTTTTTGCCAGACACGCCAAAAAAGGACTGCGAACAAATGTTCACATTGTTATTGACTTATTCAGTCCCTTGAGGGTTTTTCCAGAATTCTTCAGATTTTCCAGATGGTGAGTAGTGGGGACTTCAGTCCAATCATTGTCTACTATCGATTGGATAGCGTTATAATACCATCATGAATGAGGAATGGCAAATGTTGATGAGATCTCGTTGTCAGCCAGCCCGTAACCACCAGTTGAAACGGCCAAGAAGAGCGGTTTTTGGAGACTGAACCTCATCTGTTTGGAGGCATGCAGAGTGAATGCGTCTGGCAACCTGCGTCACATGGCCGAGGAAAGTTCGAAGTTAGTACGAATCGTTCTTGACAGCGGTGTACAGGGCCCCCAAACCCCATCTCAGTTGCTTTGGAAATTTTCAGACAGCTACCCGGGATCGATTTTGGTTGTCAACAGACAGTGTAGATGAACAAGAAATGACCAAACAAATGATATAATGAAAAAAATCGTTCAGCCGTAGCACGCTTTTGGCGGCCAACTGCCATTCCATCAGAAAGAAGCACGAGGGATGGGATGCCAGGTTGACCAAGCTTAGACAGGACAAGAGAGATGCAGAATATCGGGTTAGAACCACGGACCATCCGGTCAACAAATTCGCGCTCTAACCACCAAGCCATCTGGAAAAATAATTGTTCAAGTGTGACACCCATCCAATTATAACACAATGTTGGTTGTACAGAAACGAGGGATAGCCCGTGGAAGAATGGAACTAGTCGTGAACAATAGAATAGTTCCAGCAACCTTGTGAGTAGCACGTTCCATCCAGAAAGTAAACAATAAATTACAAAGAATTCATTGTGTTTGGATGCGCCACATTTCCAGAAACTAATTACTCGTTGGCTAAATGCGAATTAACTAAAAAGTAGTTATTTGGCGGTGTGGCAGGAGGGCCTTCCGTCTTTTTTCTGCAGAATTGTAGCTAAAATACGTTCCAAAAAAGACCACTTTCATCCCCGCATATTCCAAACGATCAGGAAATAACGTAGTTGATAGGCTGGCCTAAATTCAACAATCTCATTTGATCATTTATGGCCTCCATTTGCCGTCTGTGCTGTTCGGACATATTTCTCCTCAGTACCGTTGTCCTTTTAAGGTAGTATCCCGACCGATTGACAATAAAAGTAGCAATTCAAGTACTATTTATTTTGGTGTCACTGTGTGCCAGTTTTCTCCCTTGTTCATGTTCCGAATGGCTTTCAAGCAGCTTACTATTAAAGTATGCCTTGAGAATGAACGCTAATTCTGCTCGTAAACGTGACAGACAATACTCGGAAAATATGAGTACCACCGTCTAGACTGAACACACTACTCACGGGGTTGCTGAAAACCCCTCGACAGCCCACGACTAAGTTTGGCCTCTCTCTGTCCATCAGTTAGTTGCGTCTCCCAAGATCTCATCAAGAACTTGTTTTTCTGAACCCAGATCGCACGCAGTTCGTGAAAAGCACCCACTTGCACACTAATCTGGTTTCAAGAGGAACCTCGACCTAATCCCAGCTTATACTCCGTTTTATGGTATCATTCAGCGTAGACATTGTTTAAGGCAACATGCTTCGGGATACTCTGGGTCCACAGAAGGAACTTAGCCTGTTCTGGGGGAAACGTTTCACACACCAATAATGTACTAC
>NW_008751860.1:79724-84173 GCF_000715545.1 Opisthorchis viverrini | reverse complement strand
CCTCTCCTTTGGGGAATAGTTTCTTTTATGAAAACTCAGTGCTGTTCGCTACTTTATTTTGGACTGAGTGAAATATTTTCTGCCTCAGTCTTCATCACATTCAACCGCGATTTTAAATCTTCTTGATCAACTTAGTCCAAGATGATTCCAGAGAGAAAATTCCACTCGAGGTAGTTGATTTCATTGAAATGACTAAAATTCATGCGTCCACTCCTACACCATCAACATTTAGTTGCATCATTGTTATCTCAACTGCTCACTGTTTTGTCGAACAACTTCAAACGTAGCCAGTCCGTAAAGTTTCTTCCTACGGAGGTTGACATTTTAAATCATCACGTTATAACTATGGAAAACAGGCTTTACAAGTGTCCTTCTCACTGTTTATCTTAAGATACCACACAGCAACAACCGACCCTGAACTCAAAACAGGATCGCATGATTGAAGGTGTCTGTCCAATGGGCGCGGCCCGATCGAAACCACTCATCCCCCGGTCTTCGCGCATGATGGCATTGAGGAAGTTCAAGAACTTTGGACGTGATTTAGCGGACCCTCGACCCAATACCAGCAGCGCCCAACCCGTCAAAACTTCGAAGGGAACTGCACCGATTCTCAGACTTCCAAATGATGCTGAAAATACAGTCAGAAAAGTTGGGGAAACCTATCTGGCCTCTGGGGATACTGACCAGTTGCGCGTGAAAAGGGTGAGTGACCAAGATCTAGCAGGAAACTGATTTTGCCGTTTCTGTGATGTTTGTTACTGTCAAACGAGTATTTATTTGACCATATGCTAATGTATAATCTATTTTGACGAACAGCGATCCTTCCAGAGGGGGCTAACAGTTATGATGAAGTTCCGTCAGAATCTAAGTTGTCAATCCGAAAGATGAGCCCGTTTGGAGAACATCTGTAAACGTTTTTGTAGTCTGAACGGTAAAAACATTAGCTCAGTTCAACGGAACTCGTCTGGTTTTCAAAGGATCAGTCAATTACTACTAGTGTACTGGTGATACTACTGATGAGGGAGACATGTAAGTAGTATGTTTTCTCGTAAATCCACATTGCATCTCCTGCAAAGTGAGATCTATTGCGGAATTTGTGGAGTCACTTAGTAGCATTTGCTCACAATTGAGTAACAGTCACTGACTATCCAAGAAAGTTCAGGAAGACGCGTTCAAAGAGAAGATGGATATTTTTTGTTTGTAAACAAGATGCATACGAGAGTTCTGCTTCCCTGTCCAATAGCCTGTAAATGTTTTCCGATAGGTCAGTCAGCAGCAAAGGCTTTCTTCCTTTAACTGGCAGCGTAACACCAATTAATAATCATTAGATGTTTTCGCCCTAGGAAATTGCAGTTAGTTACCTTAGATTTTAGTGTAGCCCAAAAAAATGTACTCGTGGTTAGGTACGAGTATGTTCTCCCTGGAATTGGGGCGCGGCTAAATGAGAAGCAGCAAACTTCTTCACCAGTCGCTCAGAACCCCGTGAAAAAGCATAAATCTCTTCGTCGGCGTACAGACAGACGAAGATCACAGAGTGTGTAGTACTGCAGTCGAAATGTACTATATGAACCCTTCGAGTGTGTACTGACACTCGGTTACCGTGTAGGAACTCTGATCAGCTTGTTTAATGGTCCAAACCTGATGCCCCATGACCGATGCGTGGCGTTCCGTCAAGTACTCTATTGCGCGTGTCGTCAGATTCGCTCTGGTGGAGGGTGACAACACGTGAGCAGATCTGTAGTCAGCTGTCTAGTTGAAAAAGAAAAACATGTTTTATTTGCTGAGTCATCCAACTTTTTCGCTTTGTATCCCCACCGCTTGGACGTACATTAGGGAAAACCCAAACTCCTGAAGACGTTGTCGAAGTATCCGCAAGTTTACGAGGTGCCGGGGGAAGCCTTCTTTGGAAAGACAGGTTCTCGACGGTTGTCGATAACACGGATGCAGCCCTGCAAGGATTCACCAACTGATTTGCCAGACAATGGAAGCAATCAGCTGCTGAAAAATTTGCAAAACGGCAACTGAAAAGACAGTGCGAGGCCAGCACGTGTTGTCAATCATTCATTTTCTGACCCGTACAGATGGCGTATGCAATTAAAAAGAAGCGACAGTGGTCTGCGTCGGAAAACTGCACAGCTGTTTCATCCCTGTTATGAATTATCAACATCTGGCGAATATTAGGGGCAAGCCCAATCCTGGACCTTTCGATTACTGACTGATCATTGGTGAGATCGACTCGTGGCAGCATTCAGCCCCATGACTTCTCAGATAGTAGGCACATCTAACTTGTAGGAAATTGCGTCGTCCTGAATAGATTACTTAAATTCTATAGGTACAGAGGAGATTTTGAAGTGTGGAAGATTATTGGCCCCCAGTCCTGTTCAGCCACAAGCGAACAGGAATATCGTAGCGACTGAAACATGAGGCGGCCTGGTGCAGCACATTCAGTTGCCTGGAAACATCACAAACGAGAGATTCAGCTGGTTTCCAGGTGAGTCTCTCGAAAAACCGAATTCGTTTGCAAATGAGTGTATATTCGCTAACTAGTCGGAAGTTCCAAAGAAGAATCAAACCACTGCCCGTTACTTGTTGGTCTTGCCAGCATGTGGAGACTTCACTCGCTTGATGAGATCTCGAATGATCAAGCAGTCTGAAAAGATATAAATTCAAGTGAGGTCGGTTATGTGGTCTGAGTAGGAAAAAGCAATTCATCATTGAGATTGACAGGCGGCTTGAATGAGTAAACTCACCGCTAGGTGAGGGACTTCCACTAAATGAACAAACACATTTCCGTCCATTCGTTTTTTTTAGAGCAAATCTCGTTTTCACTGAGTGCTTTTGAAACCAGCTTCCTTTGCAAACTTCGTCTTGGTGTCACTTTGTCCGTGTGTGTGTGTGTGTGTGCACGTTTGTGTGATCCGGCTGAACTAATTGCAGGAATCCGGCATGTGTGATACGGTAATGAACGATGACATTTGGGCCTGGCCTATTAGTTCTGCCGGTAAACAAATGCACACAGGCTAGCTGATAGCTGACAAGGCCGGAGGACGTTCTTGACAGGGAAGCATTTGCAAAACGATGCATGTTCACTCCGGACATGTGCGCGGGTGTATGAAGAACAGGTGTACACAGAATATGTCGATCGTGTCCCAGTAAAGCGTAGTTGAACTCCTCTAGATGTCTCCTTTGGGATGTTTATCATGGGATGGCGAAACAGGACAAGGTGACAATGACAGTGTGGTCTTAAAATGGGCGAAAAGTAGGATTCCAACGGGAAAAAATTTCAGAACGAGGTGAATATTTGTTGGAAGGGGCATCGATAAGGTACTGGATGACGAGTGCACCGGGGAGCGAGGTTCGCACATGGCCACTAAGGAAACGACATTTTCCGTTTTTGGTTTGCAGAGATTGGATGGCTTTGTCAATAATTCCTGATCAATAGATCGATTATTGGAGCAGTCATAATACGTTATTCCGTGTCGGTGAGCACAAAAGTTAATGGATAATAAAAGCAGGTAGATGCCACCACTTTCATCAGCCAACAAAGACCGGAATGTGTTACAGAGAGAGGCAGAAGCTCAGGATTAGCAAATGAAAGACACCTGACTGTTTGCTCTGGTCGGAATGCGTCGTTCTCATTCTTGGAACAGCTGAATAAGTCTTACCCAAAAAATCCATACAACGGAGATTCCGTCCTGTAAGGGACAGCAAGTTATACTGAAGAGCCGAGATCCCTATTGGAAATCACAAGCGGTGCGTATATCACGAAATTCAAGGAAGCTTCGAAGTGGGGTAGCCTATAAGCCAGAAGGAAGAATAATTCATGTGACGTGTGAGAAAGCGTCACACGTGAAGTCAGTTATTCACGTGATCTGGATACCATGATTGAAGAATGAATGGAACAGTGTCCTGCCTGCATACAGTTTAATCATTTGTTGGTAGCCGAAAGGCTAAGTGTTCTACCACAAGTCAGAAGCTGTCTGAGTTTCGTGAGGCGCGCTCTGCTGACGAAACCAACGGATAGTGCTTCTCGGTATTTCAGCACAGGCTGACTTCAGTGAGAACAGGAAATCTCAAATGAATCTTGCCAAATCTCCAAAAAACACCAACGAAATTCATCACCGTCGATTTTTCTCACCTGTCTTGAGACTCAACACATCATGTATCCGTTTAGTTGGCCTGTGTTAACCGTAGATTAGTTCCTATTAGAATTTTACATAAATTCTAAAAAAGTACTTCCTGTACCCTCATTCGCAAAGTAATTTGGTATTTTCGAGAGACTCACCTGGAACCCAGCTGAATCTCTCGTTTGTGATGTTCTCAGGCAACTAAATGTGCTGCACCAGGCCGCCTCATGTTTCAGTCGCTGCGATATTCGAGATATCGCGATACATGTATATCTTTGTAACGTACTACTCATAAGGCTGCCGAAAATCCGTCGACAGCCCA
>NW_008751860.1:67601-78310 GCF_000715545.1 Opisthorchis viverrini | reverse complement strand
ATAGGTCGGGCGGATAGTACCAACGTCGAGGTTTCTGGGGCTGTCATCATAATAAGTCTTGAATAATTAGCAAATGTACACTTATTTGCAAACTAATCTGGTTTTTCGAGAGACTCACCTGGAACCCAGCTGAATCTCCCGTTTGTGATGTTTTCAGGCGACTGAATGTGCTGTACCAGGCCGCCTCATATTTCAGTCGCTGCGATATTCGAGGTATCGCGATACATGTATATCTTTGCAACGTACTACTCATAAGGCTGCCGAAAAGCCGTCGACAGCCCACGACCGGTTTCGCCCTTTTTGGGGTTCATCAGGTAGGCAAACGAGTGTACATTCGCAAATTTCGTGCAATTTGTTTTCAAGTAGAACATAAGGTTGACGGAGACTCGGGGACTGCGCCTACCTGATGAGCCCCACCAAGGGCGAAACCGGTAGTGGGCTGTCGACGGATTTTCAGCAACCTTATGAGTAGTGCACTACAAAGATATACTTCACGTAACTTTTTGTTTGGTACAAAATCGGCACAGAATTCTTTTCGGACGGGATTCGTGTCAGCACGTCAGTTATTTCTAGGTGAACAAGCCCACAACTAGCTGGGAGAAAATGTGGACAAACTTGACCACTAGCACGTAACAAAGTGGGTCATACTGAACTCGACCCAGATGACGAGCTCTGTATCCTCAGTTTTGGCCTGAAAAGAAGGCTTCATATTCTATGTTTTCGTTTAATTATGCGAGCGCATTTTTGTGGAGATTTTGTCCTCTAAGTGAACAACAACCTATGTTGAAATTCGAGAAGCACCGCATAGCTGTTTCATCCCTATTGGGAATCATCAGCAGTGCGCAGCACACGAAACTCCGGAGAGTCTCGAACCCGCGACCCCCTGGCTAGTAGTTTGAACACAACCATTCGGCCACGAGCGGCTGATCAGCAGTTTGGATTAACTCGCACTTGGACAGGATATAGCGCCGCTCATCCTTCAACCNTCAACCAACCACTTACAGGGCGAAATCTCCACAAAAATCCCAAATATCCTCACACCACCTCCCTTAGACAGCCAAAGACATCGGCATGAATTAAGTATTTACTTGCGACTTGGCCATCGATCCAGTTGGTCATCAGACTACCTACCCCTGATTTCCAGCCGGATGTGTAGGAGCCATGGTAGCCTGAGCAAAACAAGAATGGAGTGGCGTCGTAAAATTGCAACAGTCTAGCCGTTCTGTCCCAAGAATTTCTGTCGCATCTCAGTTTTACGAGCATTTGTGGAGCGCATCAGATGTGGCTTAGTGGAGAGGACTTGAATAAGGTTGATGGGGGAAAACTCTTGAGATAAAGGAAGTCTCCACAGTAAGTGGTTCTTTTTAGTTCAGAGACTTTCCGTTGGTTGTGATTACCTTTTCTGCGGTAAATAACCGCCCACCCACCTTTATTTCTTTCACTGACGTGGACAGCAGTATTTTGTACCTCCACCGTCTCACACCCTTCAATCTTCAGGGGTGTGTGTGTGAAGACAGCCTTCACAATGCTTATTCGCATCGATTTTTCACACCTCTGTAATCGGCTTTCACATTTTTAAAAATAATTTTTCAGCGCGCAGTTTCTGCTCTTCTATTTGACTACGTCTAGGCATTAGATGAAGATGTCCCTTTTCTAGGTCAATTCTCTTCGTTTATATCCGTCCCCTGTGGACGGGTCAATCGAAGCCATAGACTAACCAAGAAGGGCGAAAACGGTCGTGCTCTGTCGACGAATTTTCAGCAACCTTATGAGTAGTGCTTTACAGATACGCATATGTGGCGACATCTCGAATATAGTAGCGACTGAAACATGAGGCGGCCTGGTGCAGCGCATTCATTTACCTGGAAACATCGCAAACAAGAGAGGGACCCAGTTGCGTTCGAGGTGAGTTTCCCGAAAAACCAAATTAGTTTTCAAATGGGTGTATCATGCTAGTTTCGTGCAATTTGGTTTCAAGTAGAACATAAGTTTGACGGAAACCCGGGGACTGCGCCTACCTGATGAGCCACAAGATGGACGAAACCGGTCGTGGGCTGTCGACGAGTTTCCAGCAACCTTATGACTAGTGCGTTACAAATAACCATATACCTGTTCCTTGTCAGCATCCTCAAAAAAGGCGATGAAAAACTCTACGGAAGCCCAGCGCACGTAGTCTTGTTGTGTGATTGCTTCTCCTGTAGTTAGAAATCTTCAAGTTCACAGTTGAAGTCCCTACTCAATGTTATGGCACGTCATCACCTGTGAAAAAGATTCACACCTGAAGAAGTTCCCCTCAAAGATGTCAGACGAGAACTTATACGAAGGTGTGATATTCCATCAGTGCAGAAAAATGCAAAAAGGACCTCTTGGAGCTTTGTCATCTTCAAACTGAAGTCATGCAAGCTCCTCTCTCTTGATTTCAAACAAAAAACTGCTATTGTTTGTTGTTTGTATCCGTCTATTCTGTTTGTGTATTGATGAAATGTACTTATGCTTTGTTTGTGAAATTTCCAACTCGATTTTTGTGGCAACCAACCTGATCTACCCAACCCGCAACGGCGTTTGTCATTTTAGAATAAATTCCAACAAGGTCTTGCGGCCAATTCCTTCGAGTTGAATTCAATCAACCATCCCGCACTGATTGAGAACCCACACACGATCCTCAAAACAAGATCGACTGACTCTGCCAAGGAAATTCTATTGTCTGTCCCGGGGAGATTAGCACCACTGACCAAACGCAGATCTACCCCTGGTGAAGAACTTCCACTAGACTCAAGAATACGCCGTGTATCCATGATCCTCATGAGTCGTCACACGCTACCCTACACAGACAGCCGAATTCAGATTGTGGAGCCGAAATCGAGCATGGGGAGTGGGAACAGGTGAGTGATCTAATGGTACCTTGTGAATTTCATCACCCATTGTGGGCAACGCTTTGCGGTGAGGCAGAGACCGGTTCAGCTGATCTGTAGTCAGTTGGTTGCGAAAATTTCTAAAGTCCATGAGTCCGGTTAAGGAACAAAATGAGGGGACTTAAATTGAGGCGGATATAAAATCAACCTAGCCAGTTTATTCCATAGAATCACGCCTTTGGTGTTTGAAAGCCAACCTCTGTGCTTCCTCCAAAATCATATTGAATATTTTATCGATCCAGGTGTGAAGCTATTCCATCCAAACGTGTAAAATGTTCATTTATCAATTTATTCACTATAACAAGAAAGCGTTGGTTGCGAAATAACCATTGGCTTGTTTTCTTTCATTCGCGGGTTCGAAGCATGCAATATGTACGGGACAGGCATATAGCACCAAACAGTGGGAAAATCTACGCTGTTTTACAAGAATTGGGTACAATCTATCCGTCCCAGGTTAGAAGTGACCTTCCGGCCATACTTTTTGGCGCTTATGAGGTCTACTTGGTGTCGGTCGATACGGCCCAACCAACTACCATCAATCGTGGGTTCTAAATGCGCGATAAGAGCTGGAAGGGGCACTGTGGACCATACGGATGACGTGTCACAACCAGATGCCAAGAGCTCGATGAATTTGGAATCCACACGGTGCTTAATTGTGCCTGGCAAGAAATCTATCCTGCCCAAGACTCCAGCCAACCAAAAAGGAGATCCTGCTACAGGCAGGTTGGCCGAGTTCGTACACGTTGGTACGCGTATCATACACCAGTTCATCCGCCCCTACGGTGACGTTTATACTGTAAGAAAGGACTAGAGTTCCTGACAAACCGCAACAAAGTATTTCCGACATTCAAGGTACAGAACAGCCGGATACAACCATACATTTCGACCGAAGTTCATAAAATGTCCGAAAACTTACTGGGATCTGTTTACTCCCTGAGGCTTATTCTCGTTCATACTCTGCATTTCGAACCTAAGAATTGATTGAATGATGCTGATGAACACTTATCAATACTGGTCAAGTAGAACATAAGGTTGACGGAAACTCGGTGTCTGCGACTACCTCGGAAACTCGGGGTCTGCGACTACCTGATGCGCCCCGAGAAGGGCCGAACCGGTCGTGGGCTGTCGGCTCGTTTTCAGCAACCTTATGAGTAGCACATTATAAAGATATACATGTATCACGATATCTCGAAAATCGTAGCGACTGAAACATGAAACGGCCTGGTGCAGCACATTCAGTTGCCTGGAAATATCACAAACGAGAGATTCAGCTGGGTTCCAGGTGAGTCTCTCGAAAAACCAAATTGGTTCGCAAATGATTGTATTTCACTGATTTCGTGCAATTTGGTTTCAAATAGAACATAAGGTTGACGGAGACTCGGGGAGTGCGCCTACCTGATGAGCCCGATGAAGAAGGTCGTAACCGGTCATGGGATGTCGACTCGTTTTCAGCAACCTAATGAGTAGTGCATTGCAAAGATCAACACTTGATTTTTTCGGGCAAGAGATTCCGACCGTGTTAAAACTAAAAGTGACTTTGCTCCTGGAAAACTTGGAAAGCAGCATATGGTTTTTATCGGTGCTTGGAGTTGAATGTCTATCTCATGCGTTGCGTCCGCGAGTGGTGAAAGCAAGTGGAAAGTTGGTATTTAGCGACTTTCTCAGTTCTATGTCCTGCCGAACTGAGGTGACGGGAATCACATTGATCCTAGTATTCACTGGTAATCGGTCCTATGTCACCTTCTACCAGGTTGTCGGAAGTATCCAATTTGGACAATGCAGAGACTAATCGGAGACTCACGCAGAGAAGGAGACGTTAGTGAAATCAGAAAGAAATCATAAAAATAGTCCGTTTACGTTGGAATTCTACCAACAGTTGCTGACAGTCTTTGTATCCAGGTATATATTACAAAGTAGTTGAATTAGAAATGAAAAAAAATTGTAGACAGACCAGGTGCTGCAAATTTGTCATCATCATGAACAACTGACGTTCCACTTCGGTTTATTCAGTTATAAACAATAGAAAAGATTTGGGGAGTGAGGGATCCGGTACTGTTGCATGCATTCTGAGGTGTCCACATCGCGGGCTTTCAACTAGATAAGCTGGAATGAAAATGATGGCGCAAACGCCACTGACATGCGGCAGCCGTCATCTGTTGGGTTGTCTCGGGTCAAGCTCAGGGGGTCAGTTGGACCTCACCCTGGAAGGCGAACCGCACCAACCACAACTAAACTCTTCTTTATCTCTTTCGCACCCTTCCTCCTAGTCATACGTTGTGTCCACCTCGCGTTTTCGCCATGATGAAGGAGGCAGGGAGAACAACATTAGTTTTGCTAGAGGATGTTTCTGCATGCCTGACACACGGCTGAGCCATGGTGATGGTGCTGGATGTTCTCCGCGAATGAATTACAAACGGCACAAAGAAATACCCGTTATCTAATTGCCTCGTCACGAATTCATGGATGCTATTCAACACCAGGAACCTTTCTGAGGCACCGGTGATAAAAAAGCGTTACAGCGTCTATTCGAAGTGTCTGTGTCTCAAAATCATGCAACAATATGGCCCTTACAGTTGCTTGGTACTCAAGGCCCCAAGGGTATGCCTTTCTGATACACCACATACTGCAAGTTAGCCAACGTGAGTCGGACCTTTGAAGTTCATACACATTGCCATCACAACTAATACATCTACAGAGGTATGAATAATCCTCCATACCTTGCAACAGCGTAACAGTCAAGCAAAAAACGCCCAACGTTCCAGTGGCCATCTCGTAAACTGACTTCACCTAAAGCAAAGTGATTTCCCCGGAGTATGTGCGAATAATAGCACGGCTGTATGGCACGCTGCGCCTTGACTGGACGTTGCCATAAGAACTGGCTCCAGTCGCCAGGTCACTAGTCACCAGTGGCTGGAAGATTCTATGCAGCATCCTTCCACAGACCACCGGCTTCTTGGTATGAAGAATCCGCACAAAGATCACACACCTCTACTGGGCTGGAAACTATGAATCTTTCGCTTCATTCAAAAGTTGAGCATAACCCAGAACCACTGACGTCGTTAAAATCCTGTTGAGAGTAGAACAAAGTTATCCAGCTATCAGTATTCAAAAGAGTCAACAACCTGGCTTCAGTGTCTTTTTTTTGTCCATCTGAAGCATACATTATGACGAAGCTTAGCTAGGTTCTAATCAGACAGGATGAATTCGGGATGAACAGCCAAGTAGACAATTTCAAACAAAAACTGAGACAAATCAATCATCCTCCAGCGAAAAAGTCGCGCCTTACCCAATGATGAACTTACCAAGTGTACTATTGTTAGACTATTTCCAATTCTGCCAGAAATTCGTCTACAGTTTATTGATTTCCTACTCGAAATACGCTAAATCGAATGGAAAGTGGATGTTCCAAGTTGTCAGTTGCTGTCGAGTTTGTTACACCACACGTGAAGGTCGTGCGGAGATCACTCAGATTTGGATGTCCAGAGTTTTTGTTGTGTGCTTGAAGGTGGGTCTCATTCCCAATTATTGTTCGGAACCAGGCCAAATTCCCGTGGGTCCAACTGATTTCTGGCTCTAACAAATTGGCCACAATTCAAAAAATGCCAGTTGAACATTGCTGATTTGAGTAGATAATAGAAAGAAGGTGTTTCAAGCCAAAACTATTTGCATCATTGGTTGTTGATGATGGCATTCTCAACTGACTTACGAAAAAAACAAGTCAAGACGCCAAATAGCGAATTGATCAAAGTTTGTTACCGAGAGACTCTGATGCGAATGCATGCTGATCATCACTCTTTGTAAATCAAAGTCTTGGTGGCAAAATACCCTCAGGCTGACAGACAAACCCACAAAAAAATTCAATCTACGGTTAACTTGTCACCTGACTCTTCACTTATCTGTTATTTGATCGTCAGAATGACTAAAGTGTCCGGGCAGTACTCAAAAACGCGTGGAACTGTAGCATTCGACACTGAATTTTATTGGCTATCATGAGGGAAGACGGCTAGATACAATGGCGGGATATTGTGTTAGCTCAGACAATTTTGCCCACACGGGCACTCAGTATTCGCACAATGAAATGGAATTTTCGAATTTATGACGTATCCGTGATGGACTAAAGCTATCGGGCAACTCAGTTCAGAGTACCACTCCAAAAACTTTTGAGCCCCATTTAGGCATCCTGGGGTCTCAGCGATGTTGGGAAATTATCCCTTAAAACTTTTCAGACACAGGCTTAGTTGCTTCAGTGAACAATGAAATTTAGTGAGCTGCAAAAACATGAACGTGGATTAGGATGGTTTTTTTGGTCTGAGCACATACGCAACAAAATTCAACATTTTTGCGCAGAAAGTTTTACTCCATTTATAAAGGTTTTGAAGCTGAGAGCATTGTGCGGATAATGGGCACGTCATTTGTTCCGGTGGGTTTCAACCGACCGTACACTGATGATTTTTCTCCTTACCGTGAAGAGATGTTTGCGGGTCGTTCCAGATTGGTTCACTGCTTGACTTTGCAGCTTTGATGAGATTCTGCGAGAGCTGTGTAGGGGAAAGTTGAAAACGACTCACGTTTTGGAATAATTGTGAATTTGTGTACTGAGTGTGCGAAAGTCTGATCGTTCCCCCGGTGGACTTATTGGACCATTCAGGATACTTCCCATCAATGGACAAAGGCATTGGTCCCGTGTTCCTCTCCCATTCATATGGCTGACCATTTAGGGATTTTAACTTTGGCCAACTTAGATGCGAGACAAGCACGAAAGTACAAACGTTTACGATTAGCAAACCTCAGTCATCACGTCCGAACGTCAGTGAAACTTGCTCTACACCAGAAATGCGCAGTTGGTTTGCCGGACATATAACGAAAGGTCTCGGATGTGCGGTAGCCTGCAACCTACTGGGAGCTTTTTTCGGTCATTTCCGATCGATCCATTCTAGTTTGAGTATACAGAACCTCTCACTCACTCACTACTGCATTGAGACACAAATATTTCTGAGAATGATAGGAGGTTTTTAATGCTAGACACGTACAAGCAAGATAAAGAATAAATCGATTTGATGAGCAGATAGGGAACTTGGAAAGTCATGGATTAGCCAGCGTGTATGAAGCCAGGAAATTATATATTGAATTGGTTACATTGAATATGGTGTTAGTGTGAGGGGGTATGGGGATATTCAGCGGAGAGTTTCTGCTGTCAGTGAAACCAATCTGTGCTGACCACGAGAGGCTGATCATCAGTGTGATTAACTTCAATCACGTGATCAGGCGGTGACCAAATCAGATGATCACTCTCCTCGAATGAACAGTGCCGATGCGTGGATAGTTGGTGCTATATCCTCTATGACTGCTGATCATCCATTCGTAGCAGAAAGACAAAGTATTCAAACTGCCAGCCGGGAGGTCGCGGAATCGAAGCTCCCTACTGGAACTCCGTGAGGTGCGCACTGTTTGCAATTCCCAATGGGGATGACGGGGCTGCGGATACATCGGTTAGCTTCAACTACAGAACGAAATCTCCACTAAAACTAAAAGTTTCTCAAATTGGAGTCTTTCCAACAAATCTCATCAGAGGTGCGAACAATTCGTGGAATGATGGTGAATTTGAGAAGCAACCAAAGGTGGGAAATAAATTCAGACATACTCAAGACACTGCAGTTGTTTGAAAAAAACCTTTTCATCGTATTCCGATCAATGAATGTGGGATAATTTGAGGGGAAATTACTGCATAACGGGATCATTCTAGTTCGTCTCGAAGGTACGCGTTCCACTCAGGAGGCACTCTGTCATTCGTTGCGTTATTCACTTAATCGGCTTTCTCCATGACTATCCACATATTTTCGACGGTAGTTCACGATTATAAAGATCATTTTTAACCATTTTGGCGATAAGGAAAGGAGTGAGTCCGGGAAGGGGAAAAATAGAAAGCAATTTCTGTAGGACAATAAGACGAGAGGATCACGGCAAAGGTACCGGGCTCACAGAGCGTGTGCTGTTGATGATGAGAACTACAGCGAACCAGAAAGGGTCAAACTGGACCTTTGCGTTATGATCCTTCCGAGACTAAACTTGATGTCATAACTCACCAGTTTCTAGGCTCGAATCTGCTTGCACACTTAAGCAAAGTTACGATAGGATAGATGTTTGGCTATTGAATTCTGGATGTTCCTTCGAAAAACGTAACAGAGGACCCGAGTGGTTTTTACCACAAGCATAAAGGCTATGGCGGGATACAATACCGTGAGAAATTACTTTGTAAGCTAGCAGTCCGCACATATCAGTATAAAAAGACAGCGAATACCTTGCTGCGGACAGCAGAGTGAATGAGTTGTTTGAGAGAATGACACGTGGCTTCCCAGATTAGTTCGTTCGCTCTCGCCAAATGATCACCGATTCGTCCAGCCGGCAGTGTCGGCATAAATCCATCTTCGAACATTGTATTCTGAAGCTAGAAGTTTTTACTGAATCACGAGACTCATGTCAGTGGGTTGCTGGTTGAATAGTTCGTTAAACCTGGCATACTCACTCATGGCACACCCGTGTTTGGCAACGTACTGGATCGGCCACAAGTCTGTAAAATAAAACGACACTCCGGCGAAATAACTGAGTTTATGGCATGTTTATCTGCTCATCACAATCGACAGAGAAATTAGGTTCGGAAATTTATAGATAAAGTCGAGGCCGTTGAGTGGACCAATGAAGGGTGTGGAACAAGGTCGCCGATAGAAGGGCGGCGAGGCTAGACTAAGGAAACAGTGCAAGGATAGACAGAGGTCGCGTAAGACAGGCCATCCAGTTTACTTTGGATTTGTCAAATTATCCGTTTGCGACGAATGCGTAGCGCAACTGAGGGTAAGGCTGGCGATGGTAGACTGTAAGGCGCGAAGTGTTTTTTATGGACGTTTGTGTTCCTCCGAACACAACCCCCCAACAGCTTATTCCCTCCTCGAAGACGAGTGACCCCCGAATTTCGAGCCAAATGGCCACTCTCCAAGAGGATATCCATCAATGAGTGAATAATAAATTCATGTTGTCGGTTAACTTGGCTTTTCTTCCGAAATGTTAGAAAGGTTGGTGGAACCTTTTTTCACTTGAACCTGCTTCGAATTGTACGAATATTCCGTTAATCAAGAAAATCTATTTTTCTAAAATCAGTCTCAAGGACGATACTGCCTTGAATCCCGCTCTGAGTACCTCATCCCGTGGATGGAAATACAACGGAGTTGTAAGACAAGATACAGACAACTGGTCGTTGCTCTCCGCGCCCAAAGGAGAGTCACCCACATCGCTGCCAAAACGATCCCCAGAGGTTACCTTTCCCCAAATGGCTTCACTTGACAGTTGTGCAGGAAGGCGTGAAATCACTCTCCGAAAGAATAAGAAGGCCCGAAGACCCACAGATCGTTTCTCCAAAGGAATTGGCTATCATCTGGGAAGAAGAAGGCATTTACTGGAACGGCGTCGTCGGATGGCTGACTTTGCCTTGGCATTTGGTATTTTTGGCATACTTGCCGCTCTGTTGGACACAGAGTCCATTGCATGTGGATGGTATAAACAGGTAAGGAAAGTAGACGGATTTGTTTGATAAGTTTTATTGGTACCTCTTTCGGTTTTTGAATTTTTTTTGGGTCACAATCCAGGTATATCATCACGTGACGCGTATCGTTCGATAGGGAGGAGAGGTTAGACTGTAAGTACGAACTCTCCGATCGCATAAAGGACTGACCCTTACAACACGTCAACATGGTTTGAAGATGTACACCCATCCGAAAATTAAGATGGTGTTAACCAGATTTTCAG
>NW_008751860.1:66117-67123 GCF_000715545.1 Opisthorchis viverrini | reverse complement strand
TAGGTGGGATGTATTAACGACATACTAGAGGCCACGTAAGCCGTACAAAAGCAACCCTTATTATATTGTTTGAACCAGAAGTATGAAATTGATTATGCGAGCTGAGAGCGCGCGAAGAACTGTGGGTTCTCCGTCAACACCGTTCACTCGATCGCAGTGGGAATTCATTCTCACAGGCGCTTACATTAGAAACCCTCGTACACGTCTTGGAAGAACATGCTCAGATGATTGTACTTGAATGGATGAACGGGGGCGGCCTAGGGGGGTTGTACAAGACTCGTCATCGATGCAAACAGAAAGAACACTCCTCGTGGCACAGGGCTGAACTCTCCGTGACCACTGGATGAATGCCTCGTACATACCTCCAATATGCTCTATACACTCCACCATCCGAAAAGAAAAACCTTCAGACTATGACATTAATACAATTTTACCTCGTAAGTGTTAAGGATGGTTTCGTACCTGAGAACCACAAAAGCTGCACTCATCAGTGACTTGCATAGACTGTCCAGCTGAACTTTTAGAAAGAACAGTTAAGCAATGCCATATGCGAGTTACGGGACACAGACGGCAGGAACCGTTTTCTTCCAAAGAGTGACCTATCCATTGGGTGCCACAGGCTTGAGTTGAGTCACCAAATCAACCTTGGTAGCACACCCATGGAATGGAATTGAACTGAATCGCTAGAGGTCGGCGTGTATCTAAACTGATGAAGCAAGTCTCCCATCCATCTGACTGGGACTTACCAAACACCTCAGCGAGGAAGAAGACACTACTGAAAGGGGAATCTAAACAATGACAGACTGCGATTGCAACTGGCCGAACAGCATACTGGTAAGCATCCCAGTCAACACGAACGAGTTTGTACGAACACGCTGACCTACAGAGATTCCTTGGAGAGTAGCTGACTCAGGAACAAGTCTGGGTGTGATGATAGCTGCAAAAATGTCGAATTGTAGCATTACCCCGCGACAAGTTTATACTTTAGCAAAACCCTTGTGTCTTT
>NW_008751860.1:12629-65593 GCF_000715545.1 Opisthorchis viverrini | reverse complement strand
GCCTCTCGACTGCGCTTTGTTCTTTGCTGTAATTGAAGAACCATGACAAACATTTGGCAAATGAGGCAAACACCGTGCGCCATCTTAGGCCGACACCCACCAATTGCGAACAAGTGACCGCACGCGTTCAGATTTTGACACCGCCCATAAGAAAAAAGCATCGGGCACCAGAATGAAACAGTGGTCCTTTCATAGCCCTTGATGTGGCTTACAGAATATCCAAGGACAATGAATCAAAGATAAAGTCAGGTCTTCGCCAAATAGCAGAAGGGAATTTCGGCCGAAGCTACCATCCGGATAGCCCGAGTGTGTCCTCTCAGAGTTGAGTGACCTCACAGTCAGTAGGCCGTGTTTTGAAGTAAAAGCTGTTAGAGCAGTTGGGGATGCTGGTAGGAAAGTTCCATATTTGCACATTTCACGAATCCATGAGGTGATTCCTAACCGCAACTTTTCGGTGGTTGGCTAGAAAATGTACCAGTCAGTCACTGTTGAGGTTCCCGGTGCGGAAATTCGAGTGACGCGTAGGCTCCATGCGGTGTCAGGTAGATTGAGTTGTCAATCCAATCTCACGAAAAGAGTTTGAGGACTAGAAAAATACACCCGTTTGAAAATAAATTTGGCTTTGCGAGGGACTCATCTGGAACCCCGCCGAATCTCTCGTTTACGATGTTTCTCTGAGCCTACCTGCTGAGCCCCAAGAACGGCGAAAACGGTCGTNCACGAATCCATGAGGTGATTCCTAACCGCCACTTTTCGGTTGTTGGCTAGAAAATGTACCAGTCGGTCACTGTTGAGGTTCCCGATGCAGAACTTCGAATGACGGGTAGGTTCGACGCGGTGTCACGTAGATTGAGTTGTCAATCTAACCTCATGAAAAGAGTCTGAGGACTAGCGAAGCACACTTGTTTGAAAATGAATTTGGTTTTGCGAAGGACTCATCTGGAACCCCGCCGAATCTCCCCTTTACGATGTTTCTCTGCGCCTACCTGATGAGCCCCAAGAAGTGTGAAAACGGTCGTGGGCTGTCGAGGAGTTTTCAGCAATCTTACGAGTAGTCTGAGTACTGCTGAAGTTCCCGGTACGGGACTTTAAGTGACGCGTAGACTTTTTAACCCTATTGTTCCCTTTAATATTCAGAATTGTCTGATCGGTAGTGCTTCACCCGATCCCGTATTGCGTTGTCCCTCGAATTACCAATTCGATAGGGAGCAGTACTGACATTTGAATTGCACTGAACAGACTACTCATTGGTTATAGGCGACAAGAAAAGAATCTGAAGATTTGCTTTGGATCGCTTAATACAAGAGGCATATTGATCGATTTAGGAAGTGAGCATTTTACCGCTCAATCAACTGTGGCCATGTAACAGTGGATGTCTGAGAGGTACACGTAGGTCACCCTCGTTACTCTAGTCAGGCTAAAATGAGTTTTTGCCTCATCTGTTGTGATCATTTTTCTCTCACTGACTTCAACCCTTAGTTACGGCGTCTGGTCGTGCGCTTTCGTCTTCCATTGATAGTTCTCAGATACAGTTATTTGGGGAGCACTTTCCGAGATGCATCTGATAATCTAATTTTCACAGGTTACTAAGAAAGTCCAGGCGTTATTATGAAACGGAGCCATGCTTCAGTCTCCAAAACACTTTTTTCATCGTGGCGCCAGCATGGAGTTAGATCTCTTCGTCACCGTTCTGTGAGACTAATTGATGAATATTTTTTTCTCATCCATTTCCCACCCACAGACTAGCGTCTACTCGCTGACCGTACGGATACTCATTAGTCTTTCAACCGTTGTCCTGATGACCTTGATCATATCTTATCACGCCTATGATGTAATGGTAAGTCGAGCGATTTGGGTGTCGTCTCTCCCCCTCCCCAAGACTTTTGCTTTTTGACTGACACACGATTCTTACTGGTGCCATAATGTGTCTGAGAGTTAATGTACATTAAGCGTCGACGTGTACAGAATGGCCGGACAGAATAGAGTGACATTAGTTGAAGCGATGTAGTACCGTTTCCGTGTCTTGTATGTCTCGGATGGAACAAATAACAACAACCATTTTTTTCTCTACGTGAGGGATCCAAATGAACTTTTTTCTCGCTACTTTCAATGATAGCGTACCTGTTGAAGACGAGACACCAAACTGTCCACTTACGCAAGTCTATAGTACGTATTAATTGTTAGGCTTGCTTGATATTGCCTTATCGAGCCTAGCTACTCCTGGATACTGCTGTGTACAGCTTCAAACCTCTTGTGGATTTCATCTATGAATTCGGGCAGACGGCGTTTTAAATTCTTCAGTGTGATGTTTGGGCCAAAAAAGTTTGAACAAGGTGTATCGACTAGAAATTTGTCTGAAATGGTTACTGAAATTTAATGGGACCAGTAGAAGAACAAAGAAAAACGTATTAAGGGGTCTGTCTGATCACTATGAGGGCATCCCCAGGGAGGCTAAATAAACCCATAATAGACAACAAAGTCGAGGGACTGGATTGTCCGTGCGGGCAGTTGGAGAGCTACACGAGATGGGTGAAAAATTTGGCGAAGTTCGATACGTCTAGCAGATTTTCGGTACCGTTTGCTAATCCAATTGAGTCACGCCGGGTGATCGACTGTATTTGTCTGACCAGATTTCGTCGAAGGTACCGCCAGGTGACAGGCGGCTCGTTCTGTGAGTTCCTTGAGCTATTCAGGAGGAACACAGGGCACTTTTGCCGTTCATGGAACTAATTAACGGCAATTAGCGAATATAAACTCATTTGCAAACTAATTTGTTTTTTGAGAGACACACCTGAAACCCAGCTGAATCTCTCGTTTGCGATGTTTCCAGGCAACTGAATGTGTTGCACCAGGCCGACTCATGTTTCACTCGCTACGATATTCGATATATCGCGATACATGTATATTTGTAATGCACTACTCATAAGGTTGCTGAAAATTTGTCGACAGCCCAGCGACTGAAACATGGTGGCCTGGTACAGCACATTCAGTTGCCTGGAAACATCACGCACGAGAGATTCAGCTGGGTTCCAGGTGAGTCTCTCGAAAGAACCAAATTGGTTTGCAAATGAGTGTATATTCGCTAATTTCGTGTAATTTGGTTCCAAGTAGAACATAAGGTTGACAGAAACTTGAGGATTGCGCCTACCTGATGCGCCCCAAAAACGGCGAAACCGGTGGTGGGCTGTCGACAGCTTTTCAGCAACCTTATGAGTAATGCATTACAAATATGTAATATAAGGCAACCCAAGAGCCAGAAGGTTGCGTTGTTGAAATCAGCCCCAGAAATGGTAATACTCCTCTGGCCCGGATATATCCTTAACAACTTTCCAACGAAGTTCACAAGGTACAAATCGGTCCTAGGATGTGTATGTTGGAGCTATGCTCAAAACATCACGTGAATCATTCAAAAAGCGAAAAAGCTTGGTTTGTATGAGCTGTTCTGATACCATGCCTTTGTTTCCTTCCCGATAACCCCGGGGAAGGGGATCTAGTAACGACACCTTCAGTTCTTGATTTGAAATCTAGTTAACGGCGAAACATCCGCGAAAATCCGTTTTCTCATCCCATGTTTCCTGAGTCGACATAAAAATGATCACCAAACATAAGACCTAAAGCGCGTCCAAATGTGATCCTCGGGGCGGCCTCGATCCTCAGATAATTCCGTGTGATAGCTCCATGCTCCCTATGTATTTACGTTTTTATTTAGCGTACACTGTAAAGATCGTGGAGCTAACGTAAAGGTAGTTGGCGCTACAGAGACTACAACAAGTTGGAAATAAAAAATAGCTGGTTCAAAGCCTGCTGACCAATCGTCACTGTCCACAGTTGAAGGTCAGCGCAATCCGCGGTCATCCAATCAGAAAGCTCCATTTGTTTTATCCAGTAATGAATAAGGACATTTGGAACACGGCAGAGAACCCAATCAACAATCAATCGATCGAAGATGGACCACCCACAGTCAGATGAATTCGGATAGACAATGCAAGGCTTGGAGCCGAGTTCGACAAGGTTGTTGTATAGATGTTGCAGGGTCTGGGAGCGAACCGCAAATCTCCGAATGCAGTGGGTTTGCTGACCATTCTGAACAACCGATCAGCACAAGCATCTTCAGAAGCAAAGCTAAGATGAGTTTACATTACCGACCAACTTCAATGTGGAGTCGAAGGACCTTCATATAGTGCGGTATCGCAGTACGCGGTGAAGAAGGGTGCGGGCGATTATCAACCCCTCGTCTTTCAAACTAACAGAGGATCCACCACACGCCATCAAGTTTGAAGAGCTCTGTGTGAGTGAAATCAATAAAACGATTTGAACTCTTTCAGCCTGATGAATCCATCGACCAGCAAGTCCTGCGACTGAAAAGTTGTGAACGTACAACAGTTGGTCTGAGGGATTATCTGAGACAAAAGTGTACCAAGTGCCACGGACAGACACTGCCGTGAAATCGTTGGGGCCAACCTCAGAGGGACAGGTTTGTGATAATAGGGTCGGAGTTCATGGAGCGGAGCTTTCCAAGCCCACATTGACAAAAGGTTCAAACTGGTACCTGTTGGACCATCAAAGTCGTCCCGGAAAATGACATCGGAGCTGTTTTAACCAGACGCTACTCCGTGTACGTCATACCAGTCGCAGACGAAACACAAAAGCAAGGCTAGATTGAAGGAGAGGCTTTCGCACACCGTGAGATTTAGGAATTTGTGAATAAAACATGGTAAATCCTTGGGAGTTTAATATTTTTGACATAGACTGTGAAAATCACCGGTGACCAATTGACTGGTTCCCGATAAAATTCAAAGTTGGGTTGTCTTCCCGGAAACGTCGGCTTTTCTTCAGTAGCCCTGCACGCCTCTTTCATCCCTGTTACAAATCTCAAGAAACTAAACGCGTCCACAGCCTATCGCCCGGCTGCGGAAATCTGATTGGCTCTCATATCGGGCTCAGCGCCGCTCACCCTTACATCACAGAAGCCACATCACGTGGTCCCGTATCGACTGTCCTCTCAAACGACTTTTCACATGGGATTTTCACCCATATTATCATTATCGTTATTACTGTCACCAGTATTATTAGTGCTGACGCTCCGAACTACTTGTCAGTAGTTGGGACGAAATTTGGCAACTTCCTATTGAGATTTCATGGTACAGTTCATTAACCGGGACCATCAGTAGTATGTTCCCCACCAAGCTCCAGGGAGTTGGGAACACGCTCATGGCCACCCGTGGCTTAACGGTTAAGTTTTCAACTACTCTTCAGGAATTAAGGCGGGAGTTTCAGGAGATCCACGTTTCTGCTGATTCTGAAAAAGGATGGAGAAGCTTTACAGTGCTTCTGAGCATATACTGGCTTCGCTTACAGAACAAATTATCCGATGAAATGTTTCAAAATTTTGTACTACTAGTAATTATCTTCAGTAGACACCTCAGTTCCTTATAAGAGGGGTTCCGGTAACTTTGTGGAGTCCACTAAGGGCTGCGGTTGACGCGGTGGACAGACCGACAAATTTGGCTTGTCAGATCGCAGCGTTGTTGAAAAATTTTGGTTGCATCTGACTGTTTACAAGCGCCAGACTACCGCCCTAGTTCACGAGTATGAATGAATCCTCATGCTAGATGACTTTGCCCAAATACGGTTTTTCATATGAAGATATCTTTCATCAAAGACTGAATAGGTGGTCCAGCTGTTTGACAGCCGACGACACAGCGTTTCGGACGATTTTGTTGGCTCCACCTGCCATCCGGACTCATGTTGTACAATAGAACCCTCCATGATAAACTCATCGAAAACCCCGATAAGCCGTATGACTGACGATGTGCTCATATTCTGCAACAAATTGGAATAACAAGATAGAAAATCAGAGTGATTCTCTGAGCAAGAACAGATAGTATATCCAGTCAACTGCGTCACTTTCCATGAATACCCCCAAAGATTTAGGCCCTAAAACAGCCCGAGAGAAAAAAAACTAGGCCACACAAACTCTTAAGTATTCCAAGTCTTGGTAAGATTGAAGGGGTTGGTCAACTGGTTGAATCGTTTCGTACCACACATGGCTGGATAACAGTGGAAACTGCCAGTTAGTTTAACAAGTCAAATTGTACTTCCTTGTCATTTTGGCATAGTTTTGGCTGAAACGAATCCTGTGACTGGCCCATAGTCCTGAGTGTTTTTCACACTCAGTGAGAGATCTTACCCCAGTGCACTTATCTACTTGTTGTCCCTGAAAAGACAGGAAGTTCATGAGATCTTGGGTGGATTTAGTAGACCCCTAGGTTGTCAAAGCTGTATGAATTAAACTTGAGCGATAAATTTCCATACCTTTGCTGTCTGCGAGACTGAAGATGGAAGCTGTGAACTGGGTCGATAGGACTGTTCCCACTGAGCCAGATAGCATGAACGACTCCAAACAGCTGGTTGCTGGTTTGACTACTCTTTGAAAACAACAAAATATTTTCGCAGACAAACCTCAGAGGATCTGAGTGTACCGATTCTCAAGAACTGCATGCGTCACGATAATCAGAAAAACGACTGAGAGCAAAATTCTACCGCCAGTCGGAAAGTGGGGGAGATGTTGCTGAAATTGTAGAAATTGTATGACTTGGGTCTGACTCTCCAAACCTGAACCGACAAAACATTGAGCAGTCTTTTGGAAGCGGCTTTGAAGTATGAATTTTGTAGGCATCAGCCTACAGGTTTTGCGGTCTTTCTTTGGCCGCCGATGGTGACCTGCGAGAGACAAGGTCTTCCCGACCAGTAAACGCTATGGGAACCAAATACGCCCATTTGTGTACTGTTTTTGTTTTCACGGAAAACCTCACCTGAATCCCAGCTGAATCTCTCGTTTATGATCTTGTTCAACTGAGTGTGCTGCACAAAGGCCACCTCATGTGCCATTTGGTACGATATTTGAGATATCGCAGTATATTTTTATGAATGAAACCTACTCTCCGACAACCTACGACCGGTTTTGACCTTCTTGAGAATATTTATTCAAATGGAACATGGTGTTTACAAAATTTCGTGAAATGCGCCTACATGGTGAAACCGAACAAGGGCGAAACCAGCCGTGAGTTATAGGGGACTCTCCAGCGAACCTATGAGTAGCTTCTAATAAGGGAACCGGTTGTACAGTTCTTCGGTTGCACCGGGCGAACTGAAACGGGGACAAAGTGCTCCAGGCTATCAGACTCTATTTTGTTCGGCGTGCAATATGTGACACAAAAATTGACCGTAATCAGCTCATTTTGTACGCGGAGAAAGTGAGCCATACCGCAGATCATTTTCATATTTAGCCCATCATCGAACTGTGAAACGTATTTAACAAATTTTCGGATAGGCTTCTTGTGACGCTCATCTATCATTCGTTATTTACACACGGGTGACCAACGTCCCATAAAAACTCACGGCTGCGTGAGGTCCAATAAACTGCAGCTGTGATTGCTCTCGGGTGCTACCTGCATCGTGTTTGGACGTGAAAAAGTCTACAGTCTTGGTTTCCATCACTGAAATGTTTCTCGGAAAACAGAGATTACTGCGACAGGCAAGCGTTTATCGACACGCACCAGGCTGTTCAGCGTTTCAGCTCTAGAGGGAGGAGAAAAGATCCCACATATGTAGAATTGAACATTCCTCACTAAATGGACGATACTCACAATCCCCTCGCATTGCACACAGAGCTAACTTGTTGCCTCATAGATTGTTGGCCGTTTCTGATAGCTAGTTTGAAAAAAAATGGGTATGATAAATTTGACTCAGTTGCACTCCATTCAGTGCTAAAAATAACGACAGCGTTACAGTTCGCCTAGGAAGCATGTGCAGTTAGTCGCTGCTAGCGGATTGACCGTGTAACAAATCTAGCTGACGCTAACCAATGAGCCAATAGACATGGAAATTTCCTCTTGGTTCGGCTCATTCAGTTATTCACTCCCTGGTAAACCAGTCATCTTCGCTGATTCTTTTGAGGCCTGTTCTCAACCTCAGCTGGGTTGGAGACTCATGCAGTATCTCGTGGCAACTTGCAATAGCGAAGTCATTCAATGTGGAATATTCGAGAAAAACTTTGAAGCCTTTTTGCCGTTGTTGGACATTTTGAAAACCCGGCAGCTCAAAGAGCTACGGGTGAAGAGAAGAAGGCCTTTGCTGCGGAGTTATTCATTAGAAAATGCCAACTGACTGGTTACAAACCATTGGACAGGGAAGCAAAACCCTCATTTGCATCTTATTTACAAAAACTGGACACCCATCTTCCCCTGAACGCGTCTTCTTGAACTTTCCTGGATATTTATTGACTCCAATCATTTATCGCTCAAATCCAAGCAAATGTTACACAGCGACTCCACGAATTCCGCAACAGATCTCCTCTTTTCAAGAGACGCAAAGCGAAATTCCAAGAACAGCACATACTACTCGCATGCCTTTCCATCAGTAGTATCACAGTTACACAGGCATATTCGAACCATAAGCCTTCTTTAATGCCTGAACAGTAATCGGATTAACTAACACTCAGACAGGGTGAGTCGCCACTCGTGCTCCGAAGACTCACTTCAAATCACGTGGTAGCATGTTGACTGACCCATCCGGTGACAACTTTTCAGATACAAGTTTCATGTGATGAGAGGGTCTTTTTCTTTGCCGGGCAGATTACTTATTCGTGGTGAAGCGAATTCGGCGATTTGATCGATATTTCATTGTGACCACGTGACATAAACTAATGAACTGAACAGTGAGTGTTGTTTAAATTGCTGGTACGACGCCCTGTTACTAGTCCATCAAACCAAAAAACGATTTCAGAGATACCAGTGTCACTCTTGAAACTAAAAAAACCCGCAATTATGGTCCATAGCCGCTAAACATCCACCCATTTAACGATTGGGGAGGGAAATACCGTACCAGAATGTTAGGTTCACGGGTTGCTTGTGGTTCCACTCCACTCTGGCTATCGTTTCGTTCTCTTGTGTCACGCAACCAGGTTGCAATCACTTCATACCACCAACCCTCAGTAAATCATTTATAATCACTTTTTACAACCGTCTGATTGGAACCCAATGTGAATAGTGAGATCAATGGCGGCACATCGACCTTGGTACTACAAATCAGTACCTTACTGAAAGTCAGTAAGTGTTGGGTGTTATCAATCACGTGTTTTATTCATGAAAAATAAAAAAAAGTTTGAATAGTGTTACCTTTGGCCGTCCGTTGAATCAAGGACTATTCGCCTGTGTTTGGAAGGAGGAAAGAGTAGACAGAAAAGGCATTGATGGATGGAAGTTTGACCCAAAGGATACGGTGAATTTAAAATCAGCCAGACTGTGTGGCCACCATCGGAATAATCTAGGCCCCGTCGGTCCGGCGCGCTTTGTATTGCACGTACACGATCGAGACTGCGATTTTCTCAAGTATTAGGGTTTCTTCCAGAGAGAGGGAGAGAGGTAGTTTCAAACTCAAAACTGACCGATAAAACGGGCACATTTTCTCAACAACATATAGTTGGGGTGGTTGTATGGTTTTGAGCACTTCTCTGTCGGAATACTTTAGGTGGTTGCTTCAAGGTCAATCTGTTGCCACTCTGTCGGAGGGTTTGAAACACGCCAAAGCACGTCCAAAGTAAGCGGCCTTCCAATTTTGACGTCAGGCCCACTTTTCCACACGGCAGCAACAAGGTAAACCGAGATAAAGTGAATTCAATTGAAGGCGTCAAATCTGGTCAGCAGAATCTGAGTTTGAATCAAACCAGGGTTCAACAGGGTCTCTGACCAGCTTGCTTATGGACCGAGCTGCCGTGTTCGAATATGAACACACCCTTGTGCAGAAAAAGGAACCGTTGAATCAACGGTCATTTGATCATTCCATATCTGAGAAACTCTAAACTTCTAACACATCAATTCTCATTAGTTCTGGATAGTTGCGAGATTTGTAAAGTTCGCACTTGCATGCCTCTCATTTCAGCAGTACCACTTCCGTCTTGATTCAACTATTTTGATGGGTCCACATCAAGGGAGGGGAACCAGTGGACTTGAGTTGCACTCGTTAGGAGTGCATATTCTAGCACATTCTGGACGCGTCTGAATTAGTACGTTTGGACCACGCAAACACAGTATTAGGGATGTAGTTCGAGGCATCGGACACAGCTCAAACGCGAACGCACTCAGCTGTTGAAGCGTGACAGTCCAGGATGGAGCGGATCGTGTTGGTGGAACAATGTGACAAGCTCGTCTAACACGACAGGAGTTCCAAGCCCGACAAAGCCAAGGGTGTGCATGCAGTTGTACTGACATGGTTTTACTGCACTCAAGTAGTTTTCTGCTCTGGTGCTGCTGTCACAATGACGATGATGATGATGATGATGATGATGATGATGATGATGGTGATGACAGATATGCACTGCTGAAGAGCTCTAATCTGAGCGAAACTGGAGTCCGGTGCTTTCCTGTCGGCTGCGGACTTGCCTGCACAAAGCTCCAGGAGAGGATATGGCTATGCAAACGACAGTGATGTGGACGCCAAGCTTGGCCGACCGTGTCAAACCTATCTTGTCAACCTGATACACTTGTTAGGGTCACAAGCTGCTCTACGAAGGACGTCAGACATCTCTTTTCAAACCGAGTTGTTGTTGATGAGAGACTAAGCTGAAGCTCTCTTTCTTTTTGAGCCCAAAGCGATGAAAAAATTCGATAGCTCATTTTCACTTGATCCCGTTTGGCGCTGATCAAGTGGGCATAATCCTCAAGATCAACTAGGTTCTATCCCACTTGGTTGAAAAGTGCCTAACCGCCAGAAGTAAAGCGCGCGAAATTTGAGGTATGACATTCGCAAATTAAGTGTCCATCAGTTACCAAACAGTGTTTGCCTCTTCGAAAGCTGAGTGCGTTCGGGAATGGAGTATGGAGGCAAATGAAGTAAAGCCTTTAGTTCAAGTGACCTAACTGGATGAAGTAGGCTCATGTGATAAGGAATCACTGGGTTGAAAAGACTGTAGATTCACGTGACGTTCGTGAGAGTGCTTTTGGTTAAGATTATACCGAACTGCAAATGCTTAGGTTTAAATGAATGAATGGGATCGAGTTTGTCTTTTGAATGGAGCTCTGGCGCTGACCGGGTACGGTGATCATGCCCCCTAACCGACCAAATCCAATACAACTGCATTCAGTTCCATTTTTTAGTCACACATTCATCCCCTGGCGTGCGTAAATTCGTGAAAATGCGAAGATAGACTGTGCTGTCTGCCACAATCCATTCACTAGACGAGAAGGCTATCTGAGAATGCAAGCTGTGGGCTTCAGTTGTTCACCCACAAACGTGTCTTCCTCTAGGCAACTTCATATACGGTGACCTACTATGGTCAACATTTGTGTTGCCAGCATTTCCACGGTGGTAATCGATAATCTATGCCCAGACTGCGGTGATTCCTACTGAAGTGGAGCGTGTAGATAGTTGAACAGAAACCCTTCAGGGTCCACCCGATTCCAGTGCCACCATCTCCTATTCGGACTAGCTAGCTAAGGTTCACCTGTCGGGTAATGTTCACAAAGGACTCTGGGTTAACCCTACTGATAATGTGTCCATGACGTGGGCATCTTGCGACAAACACACTCATTTGCAAATCAATTTGGTTTTCCCAGGAGACTCAAGTGAATCCCTCGTTTATGATGTTCTTGAATTAAATGTGCAGCACACAGGCCACCTCATGTTTCAATTGGTACGATATTCGAGATATCGCGGTATATTTTCATGATGGTTGCTGAATACTCCTCGACATCCCACGACCGTTTTCGCCCTTCTGCTTCGGGCTCATCAGGTAGGCACAGTCCCAGAGTTTCCGTCAACTTTATGATCTACTTGAACCCACGCTGGACTGTTTTTGAGAAATACACTCATTTGCAAACCAATTTGTTTTTCACGAGAGACCCGACTGTTCAAGTAGCACATGAGGTTGACGGAAACTCGGGGACTGCGCCTACCTGATGAGCCCCAAGAAGGGCGAGACCGGTCGTGGGCTGTGGAAGAATTTGTCATGTGATTTCGAGCCTGGAGACACCACAAACGAGAGATTAAGCTGGGTTCCAGGTGAGTCTCCCACAAAGCCGGATTCTACTGGTTTGATTCACGCCAGAGAGTGGACTGCATGGAGGGGGGGTAGACCCTGATCACCATACCAAGAGTCACAGTAAATCACGAACCAAATTCTGCTCAATGAAATATGAGAAAATAAATTCATCCTAGGTGTCCTATAAGTCGTGCGTCCATGCGGAATGTGTACATTTGTTTGTATGGTATTACACCTCAAAATTAGACGCTCGAAGCATCTGTTCACACTGCCATAGTGGACAAACTGGAGTGAATGTAACGAATCGAACTCGTTTGAAATATGGTAAACACTGAGGGGGAGCGGTTTTGTTACACGAGCATCCCACGCNGTTCTATTAGGGAAAGACTGAGCAGAAAGTTTGAAGCCTTTTTTTGTAACGTTCATTCTGTGGTGGAACGACTAACTGTTTTGAATAACTGACACATTTGGAAACGTCAGAAAATGCCCCCACAGAATTGTACATATCCTAACTGTTTTGGAGAAGTGATGAAAAATATTTGTGGGGTTTTTGAGAAAATCCTCTGAAAAAGAATCACTTTGAAAGTTTTGTCCAAACGATTGGGCATTGAATGGAACATCTAGCCGGCTTGTCAGAACGGTTTGACAAAACCCTGCAAAAATGGTAAGCAATCGCGGCGGTTATCAGGGCGTATTTGGGATTAAATATGACTTCGGTTCGATGCAACAGAATATGGCTCAACCTGTCTTCTTCAAGCAACTATTAGTAGAAAGATGTTAAACTGTTAAACGGTCGTCCTGCTGGCGAACTACTCGGGGACTGCGTCTACTTGATGAGCCCCGAAGAAGAACGAAACCGGTCATGGGTTGTCGACGAATTTTCAGCAACCTTATGAGTAGTGCATTACGAACTATTCAGTTGTTGTACGGAATACTTTCGACTTTGAGATAGTCATCTGACCAGCCCATAAGAGAGGAACTCCTTGTTCTGATAGTATGTTGCACCCGTCACTCTCGGTTTCCAGATATCGGCCTATTGTATCATCGCTGAAACATTGATGACGTTACAGTACCGAGCAACTTGGTAACTTGAGTAAGCCAGCTGTATGTTACTGCAGACTTGTAACTCACCCGTCTGAGTTACCCTCCCACGGTTCTGGCGCAACTGTTGTGGTGAGTCCTCAATGACGAAAAGAACCGCCTTACTTCCCGCTAGATCTTATTGGAGATAATCGGCAGTGCATGGTCCGAACCGTGTCAGGTCATGAGCACCGGATATCTGCCACGTGGTGTGAACTTGTTACCAGTGCACTACTAACGCGAGCTGACCGTACACCAAACATCATATCTTGTTTTCATTGGTTTGCTCAACGCCAATCAATTTATCCAGGGACTACTTCCAGTGCCTTTTCTTCGGGTCAAATTCTGGACACGTCAAGGCCGTCAGCCCATCCAAAGACCATGCAGTCTCGCACTGTGTGTGAACAGAAAACAAAATGTCTTATCTGACATAGGACGTAATGGCATTGAAAAGTATTCAGCAGCCCACTACGGATTTTGCTCTTTTCAGGGGAGCGGACCAACTGAAGTGTTCTTAAACCGAGGGTGCTGCACAAAGGTCACTTCATTTTTCAGTTGGTACTCGTGAGTAGAAATATCGCAGTATGGTTTGCCGACATAAAGCTCACATCAGTTAAAAAAGCCATAAACGGAAGACCGAGTTAACAGTAATACAACTTGCGATTGAGTGGGTTTCGTTGGGAATCTGTTTTGAATCCGAATCGCTGACAGCGTAACGGCCTATACTACTGATAAAGCATTCGAGTAGTCTCTGGTCTGGTGTTCACCCCCACGTCTGATGGAAGGTGAACGTCACTTTTCAGCGTTCGTTCACTATTGTTTAATAGTCAAAGAATGTCCGGGGAAGTTCAAGAGGGCACTTGAGAGTGCTCACCTTTCAAAAGCCGCGTGCGGGCAAGATGCTAACTATCGTGTCCTAAGGTCAGCGTTCTGTACTAAACTACGTCGCAGCGGAACGCGATTCGCACTTTTGCAGTTGTGACATCTGGTCGAAATGAGCAGCTCCCAATTACAGTCTAACTTGGGAGACCCAAGTAGCCTACGTCTTGCTGCAGAGTTCTTCGAAACCCCGTGTTCCTCACGATATCTCCTCTCTTAGTGAGAAGGTGAGGATTTGCACAGAAGACAGGTTGTCAGTTGCTAAAAAATCAGTCGATAAAAATAAGTTATTATGCCTGACGTTGATCGATACTACCTGGATGCACGCAACACATACTCGTCCACATTTTAAAGCGTACTTTTCACACGTGATAGTTTGTAGTTCAACGAAAACTTTAAAGTTGTCCGTTTTGGAAAGATGTGACAAAACTCTGGAATGAGTGCGGGGCATTTGGTATTGTAGCATTTGTCACATACGGTTCACAAGTTAAAAAAATCACGGGGGAGAATGTAGAGAAAACTAATCTAACCAATCGTAACTCAGGTAGTAACCATGCCGTAGTTTGCTCGTTGTGCTGGGCAATTCAATTATAAACGTTCGATCAACAGTCAAGGTACCATTCTTGGTGCGTACAGAGATCGATGTAGGTTCTACTCACCTGGGCTGACCGTAATAATCATCGATTTTTAATAGACATTTCTATTGCCTTGTTGGCAGTCTGTCTTCTGAGTAATCGGTGTCTGTATAGCCTTAAACTTGACTTCTCCGGTAGTGCTCTTTGAATCCTGTTCGATTTCCTGCTCCGTTGATCTGATGGGCGAGGAATGGTATTCGGGAGAGCAATCCACCAATCGTCATACTGAATTTGACCCCATCTGCGCAAAGCTAAGAGGAAAGGACCCCCAGCTCAATGGTACCACTGAGTCCGCCAAGGCTCTCAGACCAACGGTCTGGGAAGCCAGGCTCAGTGTGGAGGAAAACGAACAAAGGTCGCGGCCAAAACCACTCGGGCTTCTACCAATCATCAACTAGTAATCAGCCAAGGTCGACCTGGATCAGCGAACCTAATATCACCCCACCCACGCGCACCACTTCCAACCTTGACGCACCGATGACGTTAGCTCGACTGATGATGAGGCGTTTTCAGCTTGTCCGGCTCAACTTGGTGGACAAAACCACGACTAATGTGTTACTTCTATCACTAAGGTTGCCCAAGTTCGTCAACAGCAAGCTTTAAAATGCAAACTCGAAAACATCTTCTGAGACAACACTTAGCTCAAGAAAAGCCGCTGCCATGGAGGCACCGAAAAAATGCGCATTCAAAAACACCGTCTTCTTGTGTATGTTATTTTTTTTTATGCCCAGTCGAAAGAAGGTGGCAAATTTCAGCCTGAGAAGGTATGATGCTACCACACGTGATATCAGAGGTCTTGGCGCTGAATCCATCATTGCCAAGTAACAGTGGTGAGGGTCACCAAGTTACTTGGGTTTATTGACACTGAAAGGCCATCGGTGAATCAGTAGTCGTAGGGTCGAGAAAAAGGTTAGAACCCTTCCCAGCAGCGTGATACAGAACTTACCTAAAAAGGGTCAGCGTTCAAGCCCAGCCGGCAGCTGTTTACGGTCCCTTAGCCTGAGTTCCAGCAACAGGATGCCGTTTCGCTCAAAAAGCTGGTCAATGAAATGTCTTGCTGGCTGCGTACCATCAGTCAGAAAGAGGACTTCGGATCGATCAGTCGACCGGGCGCTTGGGGAACAACAAATCACGTTCAAGAGTTAACCTCCGACTTTTTAAATATAGTGGACTTTTTTAAATGTACCTTTAGTATTCCGGTCGACATCGATTCACAAATGCTGGGAAGAACAGCTAGATAGCATGGGAAGCAGCTGACGAACTGTCTCTGAACTGTTGCGAATAAACTTTGCCTTCTGAGAAACATCTTACATCCGAAATCAGTTTGTTTATTTTTACATCGTCTTCCAATCAGTCACGTGTAAAACTCGATGCTTTAGTAGCATCTGTTAGCGATACAGGTTTCCCTGTTTGAAAAAATTCTTTCCATTTTAACTGGTATGGGCTGAAAGTATGTCTTGTCTTGCGAAACAATGTTTGACCCACATGTTTGACCACACCTGTTTGCCATCGTTACGAAGCCAGGAACATCCAGGCACTCACAGTGCCGAGTGGACAGAGTGCAGCCTTGAAGATACCCACACGTAAGTTCGTCCAAGATGAGCAAACTGTCATGTGACTGAGTTTCACAGGTGTGCTTGGACAGAGTCAAGTTTATTACGAAAGCTGTCAGAATGCTCCGAGTCTTCAACGATGAAAACATCGTCAGTTCAGTGTCTATCGATCCTATTGATTTTCCAATCCCCGCTGCAAATTCAAAACGTAGATAGGGATGTTTGAATCCAGAACTAGACAGAGTTTGTCAAAATTTCTATGATGACTGTTAATGCAGACTAGATTTTTGCCTTTGAATCGAATAAACTGGTTCATATCTGCAGAGGAACCCCCGTACTATCAGAAATTGTAATGTAATGGTTTCCGTTTCATAGCTGATTTTGGAAGTCATACAGCGCACAATTCTAGGTAGAAATAAACTTTTGGGTTTTACTGGAAGCTTGTCTGTCTTTGTTCTGAATTCTAAGTGAGCAATACATCGAAGTAAGGCAGAATTTGGGTTCTGAAGTCTATTTTTCTATCTGACGCATACCATATTCGAATCGTTGTGTTGGGTAGACCAAGTTAGCTCAGACGAAAGAAACGTAGTTCTCAGGTCTTGTCTGTCCCTAAAATATTAGGTTGAAAAGGATGTTTTGTCCTTTCACGTAGACAGAAACGAGTTCGATGCCTTGGCTCGATAGGAACTTCTTTTTGTAAAAAGTGCTTGAATGTTATTTGTAGTGCGCTTTTTGAGGGGATTTCAGTGGTAATGGAACCTCTTTGACCGTATCGAGATGACTCGGATGTTCTGCCGGCTAGACAACAAATAGGCCCGGTAACTTAACTCATGCTGAATGACACGGACGCGTAGGTTGTAGAGCGCTTTGACATCGATCTTGTGCTGAAGACCCCCCCCCCAAAGGGCAGGCAATTGACCCGCACCCACCCTGTTATCATGGCCAATCCACAAGTGAGTTGACGAAAAGCCTATCAAAACGCCTAAGCCAGTTAGAATCCGAGGACCTCATGGTAATTAGAGTTCTGACTTCAACATCCTACCGAGCAAATTGACTTTCGCGTTTCCGTCAAGGCAGTAGTAGTCCCCCCCCCCCCCAAAAGGCAATTGACCCGCACCCACCCTGTTATCATGGCCAATCCACAAGTGAGTTGACGAAAAGCCTATCAAAACGCCTAAGCCAGTTAGAATCCGAGGACCTCATGGTAATTAGAGTTCTGACTTCAACATCCTACCGAGCAAATTGACTTTCACGTTTCCGTCAAGGCAGTAGTAGTCCAGAAAGCAGCCGGGACGGTGACTTCTATCGTTATCAATCAGAATTTTTTGAAGATACGGGAGACTAAAATAGGCCTGAGGGGTATTATATTTTCGTGTTACCGAGGTATAACTCTGTCTCACATATTCCCCTGTTTTTCAGATTTTTCTCTGTGAGGAATACATCAAGGACTGGCGCATTTCCGTGACGAAGCGCCGCGTATTGCAGGTTACCCTCGAATTGCTCATCTGTTCCATACATCCTCTTCCCGGAGTCAACCTATTTTTCGAACTTCCCTCCCGTCCACCTCAAAATATCACTATCCTGCACCCGATCCGCAAAGAAGTTGGGAACAGCAATTTGATGGGCAAATTCAGCCCATATCTTCTGCTGGTCCTGCCGATGATTGGACGTTTGTATCTGGCATTTAGAACACTGCTGCTTCATTCGAAGATGTTCAACGATGCCGGATCCCGTAGTATCGGGTCAATGAACAAGGTTGGTTTATCTGTGATAGAAATTCTTCGCTGCCCGCAAGGAAGGAGTGAGATGATCCAAGTGGTTAGGGCGCGAATTTACTGACCGAAAGGTCCGTGGTTCGAATCCGACCTCTGCCTCTCGACTTCCCCTGTCTAGGCTTGGGCGACCTGGCCGTATCCCAGTCCTCGTGCTTCCTTCGGGTGGCATGGCAGTCAGGCACCGAAGTTAACTCGTTCTGACATTTTTACAAGTTGCTGTACAGACTGGGAATTGTTGTGACTTTCAACTCCTCAATTGGTCCCTAAAAAACTCAAATTTACAAGCAGTTTGACCATGCTGTAAACATATTTGTGCCGACATTAGATGTCCTCAGTCTTTCTGAAGGCTGGAGATAGAAGACAAATTTGATATACGATTGCAACGAAGCTCTGGTAATACCTTACTTTTCTTAACGTTCACATCACTCTCACTCGAGCTGCTGTCCCCTTGTCATGGCACACTTGTTCTAGTAAGCCCACACTAACGGGACGAAGCATTGCACTCGGGTTTCACCCTTGGTAGAGCTCATTAAGAGTGTATATTATCGGTCGTGAATTGGTTTGAACTCAGAACATGCGTGTTACCACTACCCACGCTGGTCTTATTCACGCGTACGTATTTCACTGGGTGCCGTTTCCGATGGAGATAAGGCACAACTCTGTGGCTCATTTACTCAAAGTGCTTAGACAGAAAAGACAAACATCGGTTTTTTTTCGTTTCAGGGGGTTTGCTAAACAATCGGTGGATTTATTGCTGGGCAACGTTTCGCTATTGACAAAAAAGCGCTGATCAAGTCACTAGTCATAAGGAATGTCACGGATCGGTTCCCTGACTGCCTTAAGACCCAATCAACCTACTTACTTACTCACTTGGCCTGACGAGGCTTTTGTGTCAAAAGCGAAACGTTGCCCAGCGATAAATTCACCAATTGTTTACCAAACACCTCTGAAACGATGACTTCCCAATCGGTCCTAAACAGTTTCCAATAGAGCGGTTAGTCTTCTTTGACCTCAAATCAGGGAGTGGTAGAGAGGGGCACAAGCAAGCCGTCGAAACCCAGGTACGAGCGATTGCACAAATTATTTGACGGGTGGAATCGACCTTGTATTCCGTCAACGATTTGTCTGGCTACGAATGACCATGTCATCAATGGAACACTCAGTTGTTGTGAACAGGAATTTGGGTCACACCGATCTAAATTTAACGTTTTGAACATGGTACCAAGGGAACACACAGCAACAACTGACGGAGAAGTGCAACAGCAAACATGTGTTATATCTGCTGATTCGCCGATCAGTGGTATCTGCTGCTAACCCGCATCAGTGCCTAGTGCCGGAGAAAAAAGACTCACAGAAGGGAACACAACCATTATATTCCGAACAAGCGAGTGCGAGAGCGTGAGTGCGTGCGAGTGGCAAATATTACAACGGCCCCACGATATTTAAAGGGGACTTTCTGACGTTGATCGAGGCTGTTTGATAGGCCTTAGTGAACACCCATCAACATCGATCGTGCCTCTATGAAACGCCTGAACGCAGATCATATTCGGTCGTGCTTCTGTGGTGTGCATGAACACTCATCAGATTTTGCTGAATTGATTGAATGATTAACTGGCCTGGATGCTTGCCGGCTTTCCTGTTGGGATTTCGGTGGAGCAGTAGGTTCCGGGTGTTCTGAGGTTAATTTCAGGAATCTGACCTTCCTGATAACATGTTTACGAATTGCTTCCAGTTTTCGAACTAAACATGTTCACCTGATACATGAAACACTTCTTACAATGAGCGTTACTTGCTTATCAGCGTAAATCTGCGTCACTCAAAGCGGGTGCATATGTACCAAAATGCACCTAACGTCCTTAACACCTCCCTGCAAATTTTGCCACGATAACGGAAACTTTTTTATACGACGTGACTGGAAATGAGCTGCTCAAAAAATGGCCGAATGAGAACAATGTTACGTGCAGCTACGTGCGTTTGAGACAAATTCTCACCTTCTGGTCACCCAGAAAAGTAAGTTACCCTGTCCGCTCTTTTTTTCAGACATTTTTCGTTCCGGACCTCCATCAACCAGCTTTTGCAAGGCTTTCATTCGTATTGCATCGAGTTCTCACGAGTTATCTGTTGAAAAAGGATCCACAAGGTCATTCATAGAGGTCCCTAGAATTCGTTCCTGGACTAGGCAGGTGGGCAACAGGCGTTTCGTCACCAGTGTGCGACTGACTGAATATTTCCTCCTCTGCTACGCATGTTTACGTTGTATTTCAAGACCACGTGGAAGCTGCGCCGTGATTGGATAATTGTGAACTGCCTTTCACGCAACCCGATAGGTTCGCTGCATCCAACCAATTACCGTAGAGACAATGGATGTCTTTTAGAATCTACATAAACCGAAACAGAATAGGAAGAAACTGCTCGTTCAGTTGTGCACTGATGATGATCACTGGACTGACGCTGAATCATTGGAAACCCAGTTGCCTAGCCCGGGGAACAAACCGATAACTAGACAGCATGTCTGTGCTGGGCATGCATATTTATATGGCATATTGTCTTCGAGGTAGGTCAGTGGTTAAGGGGTGAGCTTACTGGCCTGAAGGCCATGGCTCGGAACCAACTTCAGCTAGGCTCGGGCGTTCTAACAGTATCTCAGCTGTCGAACTCCCTGCAGGTCGCATGGTAGCCAGACACAGAAAAGGTTCTGTAGCTGAACGAGTATCATTTTTACTCTATTGTGTATTGATCATCATTGTGTAACAGAAGCCCAACAGAAGGTGAATCGTATTTGGCATGGGGGGTTTGTTTAAACGGAACTGTTGTCTTGCAAACCAATCGGTCCCCAGCCGACTTGATACAGGAATTATCACGTGACCTTCTAAGACTTGCGTGTGTCCCATGGGGGAGAAATTAGGACTGGAAACGTTTAGAAGCCATTTTACCGTTTTGGATCTGATCGTTCACTGACATACCCGAATCTCTGTTCTACCTCGCTTCTCGCAGGTCAGCTTCGATCTACGCTTTGTACTAAAAACCATGATGACCTTGTGCCCCCTCAAGTCCCTTCTGGTTTTCATTTGCGTCATCTGGATCATTCTCAGTTGGATGTTGCGGGCATGCGAACTGTAAGTGTGCTGTTTCGTTTTTGTATACTGCCCACGCCCACACACAGAGAAGCAATGTTGAATTCGATATGTATGTGAATTATTCAGGGAGTATCATCGACACTCCCAAAGTGCACGGCCCAAGGTGCACAGCAGGATAACAATTGGGTGAAGTAGTTTCCGATGACTGGGTGAATTAGAACGTTGAAAACTACCAACAACTGGAGAATATTTTGTTTCGCTGGCTGAGAACACTTCACTGAGTGTTTGGTCCCGGTTCTCATTGCTAGGTAGAATGGTTTGAACAGATAAGTAACCGGTAAGAGCCTCTGTAGGCTTTTGTCAAGTGAGGATATGAGGTTGGGTCTACACCAGCATCTTAGGCCGGAACGAGCAACGGCCTGACCACTCTGTTGGTATTTTCAGTCAGCTGAGATTTCGCGATGCCATGCTGGGAACCCGAGAGGCATTGTACAGCTCCGTCATTCTCATGCGCATCGTCGAAACGGTGACCTTCCGGCCAGTGACTCAATATTTAATCATTCGGTCACAAGCGGCTGAGCAGTAGTGTGAATAGCTCACTCACACTCTTCCTCTCCCTCAATCATAAACAAAATTTTTAGTTTCTTTCTCGCCGCGTCTGAAATTTGTACTGGTCTCCGAAACAAATTGTAATTTTTTTGTCGGTAATCTTAGCTACAGGGGGCTGGATGGACCAAGTGGTTAGAGCGCAAATTTACTGACCGGGAGGTCCGTGGTTCGAACCCGACCTCTGCCTCTCGACTTCCCCTGTCTAGCCATGGGCGACCTGGCAGTATCCCAGCCCTCGTGCTTCATTCGTGTGGCATGGCAGCTAGGCACCGAAAGGGTGCTACGGCTGAACGATTTATTTATTTTTATTCTTAGCTGGCAAAGTTTGATGTTTCCTTGACGTAGTTGTTACAGTAAGTAGATACCGATCTCATGTAGGTCATGATATCACTGACCAGGGTTTTCGCACAGCTGAAATGGAGACAGGCCAAACTCATTAATTAGTTGTAACAGCATGATGTTTTTAGGATGGCCTGAACGCCATCTATTTGGCTTTAATTGCTAACCTGAGCTGAACCCAACTTCACCCTACTGAAGTTGGAATGGTACCATAGGAGATGGGGCCGAATACCGAACAAGGCTGACACAGGGCTCTTTCGACTGGTGATGAGTGACGAGTCAAGCTGTTTTTTCCAACAACCTGGAACCTTTGACCTTCAGATGTTGACCTGAACGGACAGACTGGTGACGGTTCATTCACAGCACCATGAAATATAAGAAGTTGAGCCGAAAAACGTGGAACTATAAAAGTGCTCTGTCAAACACCCATTGAATAGGACTCTGTGTAGACAGAGAATGGTGTGTTTATCTGTGTTCCACTTTCTCATCTCTGCCGGGAACACGTGTTTTACTACCTACGAAAATGTGACTTCACGGGTCTGCGATCAGTTTCGTTGCGGCCTAAAAATTTACTTCAAGTTCCATTTGAACGAGGACAAAAAGCTGGATTCCACACGGTTTGTTGCATTTGTCGAGGTTTCAATAAATCACTTTTTTGTTCTTTTCTACGACACATTCACCCTCATGTGGAAAACTCCTCTTTGGGTAGCCTGTTTACTACCTACAAACACTCGGTAGTCCATGAGAAAAGAAAAAATCTCACATTCCTCGTTGATCGCATGGACCTGTTGTATCGTGGCTGGCCGTCTGTTGGTTACGCCTGCACTGAGCCTGCCAGACTACGCGATAGGGAGAAGACAGAGAACTGGAGACACGGCTGTGTTGCCAGGACAAAACATACAGAGCGTCTGCGTAAATATATGGGATGATTAAATGGCCAAATATGGTCGTTCACTTGTTCGTTCTTTACAGCCAGTGGCGGTGTTCCGGTTGTGAACACTCAGGCCCACTACGCCGGTCATGTGTTGCTAAGCCGTGTTTAGTGCGCTCCGCCAACGCACTTGCTTTCTGGATGTGTCGTACCGATGGTGACCTTGGGGATGCGTCACTCTCTGCACATGTACTTTTTTCATGTCTGGGCGCGCCCTGACAGGATCGTTTTTTGAAGAGTTGATCATATGTCGCAACGAGATAGCTCAACCGCAGTGGGGAGACGAAGGAGATTTACGAATATTGCAAGTCAGTCTCGGAAATGGTCTAGCAAGAGATCACTGCAAAGCGCACATTGTTCTCGGTAACAAGGGGGTTGATTACCTGGCTTGTCTCTGGGTTGTTAAAGGCTTTTGTGCACTCTGAACTCAAATGTCAATCCCTGGTCCAGTGCAGTTTAGCGGCTTCCGTGATATCCTAGATGCTTCAGCATTAGTTATGTCAGGACCTTTTCAAAAGTCGCTGAAAGGTGGTCAATACAAGTATGTAGATATCGTCTTCGGTGTTAGGGGTATGCGTACGCATCTCAAACGTTTAGTTTCTTCTCTGAAGCCGACCACGAAAGAGCAAAAAATAGGAACACCTCTCTTTGATAAGATGTTGGATAACCTGTCATCGCTAGATTTTTGTTAGAATATAAACAAAGTATCTGAAAATATCGCCGAAAGAAATCGGACAGGGGGGGGGGAAACTTGAACATTCCATTCTCCTAACTGATCTGAATTAGGAAGGCATTTAACCTGAGTTTTGAAAAAGACATCATACTCGGTCTTGCTGATCACACCTGTGAGCTCTGTCCATGTTTCTTTGAACACGATTTGGCTAGGGATGTGGTCCCAAGTTGACAAAATGGGGCAAAACGGAGATTGAGATAGTCCGTTCATGACTCACAAATTGTGGAATCGCTGGGCTTGCTTAGATGCGTCATTTAGGTGCAATCAGTCATGGGAAGCTGAGTATTCAGACAAGTCTTCTTGAGTGCTGTCCTGGAGCAGATGTGTGCGCCGCTCGGTCGTTCCTTTCAGAACAGAGTTGAACGCCAAACTACCATGCTAAATTACATTGCGGAGAACCTCAGGAAACTGAAGGGTTGAGCTATAGCCTGGCAGGGCTAGACCATGTACTATTCAGTAGTTATTACGTTGGCGGGTCGACATGGATCATTTAACTGAACTTGAGGATTTTTGATGAGCAATTTTAAGCCCACATCCGATCAATCTGATATTCATTTGTCCCACTAATTAGTTAACCACTCGACAAACAGACAAATAGAAGTCTAGCTGAAAGTTGTACGTTCTACCCAAAAACAGAGGACCAAGTGTTTTACTGTGGATTCGTTCACGAAGAATCAGTCATACAAAAAGCAGCTGTAAACGAGCAACACTGTTGCATCAGTTGATCGACTAGAATCTTCATCGAGACTGCTCCACCACGCTGTGCACACAGCGTTCTTTTATGGAATACCCGACGTGGTTGCTAGTCATTTGAAAACGATTAAGAGTAGCTTTTGTGTTTTTTTCTGCCATGAAGTTGTCCTTAACAACTTGACTTTCAAGCATGTGTGGTCGACACATCCAGCTCAGTTTCCCATATTTGGTGTCTTTACCTAGAAAACAGTCTTCTGACCGATACAAACGCACTTTTAGATAGTTCCAGCATTTTCCGTGGTCCAACACTAGATTGGGATAACTACTAGGCTGCAGTTTGCTGTTGCTACACGTTCCGTCGATGATTCTGGAAGTTAAAAATTTAGAACGAAATATTCACACCAACCTGCTTTGATTGATGCAATCTACGTGACATAGAATAGTTCTGCCGCTGGGTACTTTGGGCGAACAGCCCTTTGCTGGTAGGGTGAGCACAGCTGGAGATTTTCAATGGAGTTCCCCCCCCCCCCGTGAGTGAAGCCAGACCACACCGAAAAGTAGAGAGGCGTAATACAGTCGTTTCGTCTTCATTAGGACTGCAATGCGCATCTCACAAAACTCAAGGGAGTCTCGAAGCCGCAACCTCCCAGCTAGTAGACTGAACACCTTATCATTCGGCCACAATGCGCTGAATAGCTGAATGTGATTAGCTTTCACGGCTCCACTCATCCTTCAGTCGTGGGAACCACATCACCTGTTTGCGTACTGACTGGATCCTCGAGTGACGGACGAATGCATGCGTGGTGGTTTATTCTGTTCAAGTACCCAGCGACTGGGTTCAAACCACTAGCCAGGAGGTCTCCGGTTGGAAACACCATAGAGTTTCGTGCAATGCACTCTCTTTGTGATTTCGAATAAGAATAAAACAGCTTCACATCGTTTTTCAGCTTTCAAGCATAGACAGGCCATGATCAAAGAACCTGTAAGATCCGGACGGTTAAGGATCTCACAGGACGATTGCGACTATTAGATTATACGCAGTTCGTAGCCAGTAGTCAATAGGAGCAGACAGACGTGAGGCAGCAGATGATATATTGAAGACTGACAGGAACTGGTTCTACAGAAAAACGGATTAGTAAGCATCATGAATTAAGAAAACGTACAATCAACAATGACGCAATCTGCAGGAGCTGGAACTAGTCTCTGTCACAGCACGGATTTCTATAGGGGCAACAAGAAGTAAGTACCAAACGATGTGCGGGATGTGAGGGACTATCTTTCGGTTGGCGTCGACGCAGCCGCTCGTGTCGCGCGACAGGTCAGATTGCGCGGTTTCGCCCGTTTAAAACAAAGCTCAGCAAAGGCTATCTGGCAGGCGTGAATTTGGTAGCGCGTTTGCTTGCTGTCCAGAGGGTCCGGGTTCGATACTCGGTCAGCTCGATTTTCCGTCGGATTGGGCGCTCAAAAAATAGGTGCAATCGAGGCGAACTTGCAGGCAATGACAGACGGGCAACAAATATTGACACCACTTACTGAGGGATAAGCAGACCTTAAGTAGGAACAAAGCGGGGGGAAAACGAGCAGCAAGAAAACGAAACGGTGTCATAATAAACAGGTGTAAGTCATGTTACTCGTGAGTAGTCAGAAAACAAGGAAAGTTACCCTTGTTCACCGTTGATTCACAGGGGGAATCGACAGGACCATATGCTTCTTCTGAGTGTATCGGCCATCGCGCATGCAAGCCTACCATACTGATATAGACTCGAGTGAAGGAAGCCGGTAGGAAACACACACAGGTCTGTTGCTTGGTGCAACAACCAAAAGACTCACCTGTGGTGTAAAAGCACTTGTTTGTTTCCATAAAGAATCATAATCCCTCTCCCATAATCGTCTCTCTCCCGGCCTACATTGCACCTTTTATAAGGTAAATGATAACAGGATAACCGGACGGTTGCTTATAACGTGGACCGCACAACGGCCAGACAGTACAGCAACCAGGAATTTAGCAATCAGACAACTGTGGTCACCTTGGTAGCCCACGTCCTGATCACCCTAAGTTATGAGCACCCATGGGTTGGATCACGCACTTTTCAAGCCTGCGTAGATAGCCGTCCTCTAGGCTTGACTGTTGCGTTTCCTGTCATAAACTTAACGGTATCAGTGGGCATCCGTGAGCCAAAACTTTACTTGCACATGAACCTTATTTAAACTCCCTCCAGGTGCGAATTTCAGCTGCGCTGCACGTGCATAATACAGCATTGAATTCCGTTTTGCTCCGAGGTTTGAAGAATACTGGTGTTTGAAATCAGTCAAAAGTTCGCTGATTAAAACAATACTGTTCAGTAAAACAAACAAATTTTTGCCACGGCCTCCAAACATCCTGGACCTATCAATTTGTCGGTCAGGCTTCTATTTCGTTCGCAGCTGATTCTTGAAGTGGATTTCCATGTGTGAAAACATGATCAATTTTCAAAGCTCGGTGCTTTGTGAAACCTTCAAGTCCTAGCGCACTACGAATGTAGGTGTCACTGAAGAGACGATAATTTACCAACTTCGAAACTTGTCCAGTGTTCTGGCCATCCGATGTATGGAGTAGAGAAGCGATCCCCGTCTTAAAAAGGGGTAATTCCATACAGTCGGACAAAGTTATGGGGATGCAGATCTGGTCACGTGAACCCAAACACGAAGAGAGCTTTGTTTAGCCGATCAATATCAGGTTCAACAAGATGCCAAGTGAACCTGGGCATGGGGTTCGAAGCAGTGGAACAACAAGTGTGTAGATTGTGATTGGTCTTCGGAACAGTCGATTGCCATGCGACATCCGTGAGCACACAAAGTACAACACAGCCCACAAAGCTCTGCAGGACGAATGCATGATACCCACGTTCCATCGATGGCCTATAAGACTTGGAATGGTCAACTTTCAGGAACGTCCCACCTATATATCAGTAACTTCTATTCATGGAAGCAGTATGAAGCTCCAGCCAATGGCCTGAACTGAAAGATGGTTTCTTTATGGCCGCAAAGCCCTGAATCAGTTTTAAGGGACAGGCTAACAGGAGGGCGGGAGTGTTCCTCACGAGGACTATCCTTATAGCGCGGGCCAACTGGTAGCTGCAAGTTAGCACGGATTATAATAGATAATTTCGCTTATCTCAGAATTTTCAGGGACTACGTACTTGCTTGACCGAGGCTAGTGAATCACCAACGCACCGATTTGGCCAGTTGTTGTACTTCCGAGAGTCCAGCTGTGGATTTTGGAGATGATGTAGTCACTGAAACAATCGATAGGAAATCATCCAAGATCGACTAATAGAGATAACAAGAATAAGTTTCCCGAAAAACTATCCTTTGGTTTAGATGAAATATTCCAGTAGGTTTTGTGACGTAAGGTTAAGTGGCTTGTTCAGTTTCGTCAAACGAAGTCATCATTCGCTGGAGACTCCCTCAAAGATGACACTACATCGACTCGGAAGTCACCAGGATTAGTTCGCCTCCCCCCTTGCGTGGTTGATTCCGAGGGTTGGTACGACAGCATACAAACAGACAAACAAGTTTTGAGTTGCTCAAGTAACTGAATGTGATGGTGCAAGGCAAAATGTAATTTGAGCTTAAATGCATGCCGTTTTTTCATTCAGCACCTTCGAGTCTTTCAAAAAACACATCGATTTTAGGCTATTTTCTTGACGTATTAAGTAAAGATTTAATTTAGATCACTCTGGAGGATGTCGATCAATACAGTAGAGATTACTCAGTTAGTTTTAGATGGTTGCGAGGTTGTGAACTCTATATTAACAGTATCTCGACTTGGGCGGTCCATGTTCTGTCCTAACAGTTATTCTGCCTCACCAAACAGGGGGAGCACTGGACTCGAATTTCGAACTCATTAGAGCTCATCAGGAGTGCATACCCTTAGAATTTCGCTTATCTGACATGTAAGACAAACATGTTACGCTACTATTCCACCAGCGCCCGATAGACGCACCTAATATATCGCATCTGATCAAGCGAATTTATTCATGTTTGAGCGAAGTGATTGTTTTTTCCGACATCCGACGCCTCGAGCAAGGACCTAGCAACTGTTCTGTTTTTGCCAACCCAGTTTATTGCTTTGCTCACTTGATTTATGTGCTTAAGTGCCACTGAAAAAATCTATGCGACAGCAGAAACTCACATTTCCTCGAAACTCCATAAAATAGCTCCTTTTCCGTTGGAAATGATCCGCTTTGTGGCCATCGCAAACTCTGTCTGATCGGAGCGGTTTTCGATTGTCTAGTTGAAGCGGAAACTTCCAAATTGTTGATCATCCTCCATTCTGCCGTGTTTCTTTCAAACTTCCACTACACCTTCATCCAACAGATGCTTCTTTTCCATCTTTTTTCAACAGAATTCAAATGGAGACTCAGCTCAGTCCTCTCAACTCAGCGTGGTTGATCTCCGTTACTTTTCTGAGTATTGGATACGGGGATATTGTACCACATACACACTGCGGTCGTCTGGTTGCAGTCATTACCGGTCTGATGGTGAGTTGCAGAGACGCTAAAGTATCGGTTTTTCGTATCGACCGAAAATTCTAGAAGGATAAGATGCGGCATTTGTTTTTGTCTGCATTCCGGTGTGTTACTTTGCTCTGTCAGGCAGCTAGCTGTAGACAAGTCATCACGAATCCTTCGAAGTGATTCAGAAATGAGAACACTTTCATTCGCAGCAGGCGTTAGCCCACTAGGACCAGAAAAATCGTATAATGTGATATCCGAACGAGGTGAATTTTGCCAGGAAAAACACTTTTCCAGTCAATCTGAGAAGATAAAATTTGCCATAATGTCATCAGGTGACTGAGGATTTGGTCGGCACCTGGAATGCTCAGGTGACCCTCTGTTTGGTGAATTAGGCATGCTAGTATGTTTGCACATAGTGTCGTAAAAGAGTAGTAGACACCGCACTGAGACTTTAGGTCCGGTGATATGGTCAGTGCATGTACCCAAATTTGCGTTTGAGCGCAGACTACTGGTCGAGATTGGAGGAGGCCAAGCCCGAATGTCGCGTGACAAAATATCTGCAACTCTCTCCCGATGTCTAGCTGCCATGCCACCCGAAGGAAGCACGAGGGCTAGGTTGCCCAAACCTAGATAGATGGAGTCGAGAGGCACAGGTCGGGTCGAACCTTCCGGTCAGTGAATCCGTGCTCTAGCCACTTCAGTCATCTCGTTCCCAAAAAAGAATGTCACGTGGTCATTGACCAATCCGGTCACAGATTAACAGACCAACCAAGAGGAGTGACAGTGTTCCGAAATATTGTCAGCTTGGGTACTTTTACTTGTTGTTGATCAGGTAGCCTGCTCGAAGTTGGGTAGTTCGGATCACTGATGATGTCTCTTCGTTTGATGACGAAACTTTTGAGTTACTTACCAGATCATCACCAACCAACCAATAGTACTGCCTTCTCGAACAAGCAACACTGATCGAAGGTCAGCCGCGGCTAGCAGCACGTATAGAAAACACTGATTAAATCACCCCGATTGGTGATGAAACGTTTGCAATCACCAATGCACACTGAATGTGACGAGTCGAGACCCCAGTCCATGATAGCCAGAAGTGAAGCCATTTCTGAGCTAAGCGGTTTTTTACTTGTTCTGAAAAAAGTGGTTTCTGTTGCGCAGGAGTGGGACTGGATGCGCCAAAGTTTACCGGTTTCTTTTTGAAGATTGGCGTCCCTGTCATCAGTACACGGCCTCATTTCGTAAGCCCAGTTAAACTGGTCCTTCTAAAAATAGGGTCCCCATTAAAAGGGGCGAGCTGTGAGAAGCAGTGCAACTGAGAATTTTGGTTCTTGAACAAAAAAATGTTCGTTGCCGACGGCAGCTCATTCACACAGTTGTTTTTTGAATATCACACCGATGCACATTTTGGCTATCGGTCAAGCAGGATGTTTAGTGGATATGTGAATCTACCTGACCTCACGCAAGTAGCTGGGAGTTTGAAATAGCCTACCAAGGTCGTCAAAGTTTTCATACATGAGATGAGTTTCGAAAAACGGGATTATTAGACTCCAAACCCCGGAGCGTAGTTAGGTCCGCCACTAAGATATCTACGTGGTAAGAGGATTCTTCTCAACAGTTCGGTCTGCTAGTTGAAGTCCAAATGTCTGGATACCTGAATTACTCGTCAAGGAAAGAGACCCTCGAGCGCAGAGTTCGTCAGTGAGTCACTTACGCCATATTGGACACAAAATTCAAACTGTGAAATGTGAATGTTCATGATGGTCTTCTTCAACTTCTTGGATGTTAGGCAATCGTAAACGAAAGCTGCAAATCTTTTTCATAATTTCTGAACCAACCTTCCGTCACAATCGCGAAAGGACACTACTCGCGTTTTTCTTCAGTAGTATGCACCTAGTAGGAAATCCGGTATTTTGTCTTTCACTTGAAATGAGCAGGGATGACGCAGCCACCACGCAGCCCCACGGGCAGTTGCCTTCGAAGACGAGATCAACCGTGCAGGAATCACTGTACAATTGTTACTGTTTTGTACTTTGCTTAAAAAGATCAGAGCCAAAGAAATTCGAGTGCATTTTTTAAAACTTTTCACAGCGTTTTCCGCGTTCAGTTACTTGATCTCGTACAGTGATTCGACGTGCACTGTAGACTACAACGTGATGCATGCAGTCATTTATCTCACACCACCTCGTTGCGCGTATGGTCATTTCCGTTCAGAGCAGGTTTCCGTCACTAGAGTTCCCGTTCCCCGTTTGCACTACGCTAGTTAAATGGTTTCCAAACAACGAGGAACTGTTATTTAACCGAACGCTTCCAGCTGTTTTCCTTTTTTTGGAAACTCTTGTGGACCACAGTCTCCTTAATGTCTTCTTATTACCGCGAACCCCGGTCTAGATAGCCTGGTGCGCTTGGCCAAACCAGAGGGGTCAATGAACGTGTGAACCTGCTGATCTATTGATCTAAGTCGGGTATAAGCGGTCAAAAAAGTGATATTAAGAATACAACTCACCTGTCAAGGTCGAGCGAAGAACAACCAAGGAAATCTGTCTCAGCGAAAACGGCCATTCCGTTGGTTGTTATATAGTCCCGTTACGTTCAGAGCCAGTCCTCCTAATATCTACCCCTTGAAGTTGAGTAGTCTAAAATGAGACATCAAAAACTCTACATGTTCCGGCTCTTATCTGTGTTCCGTCAGTGCTCTGAATGGTGCAGTGAACGATTTTCAGCTCTCCTTGCAAACCAGTGTGATAAGCGTTTCTTGAAGAAAATCGGGCTTGATTCGCCAGGCCATGTGATTTCACATGTGTCCTGGTGTTTTTCAGCGAAACCCTACGATCCTTTACACCCTTCAGTCTCAAACCGGAAGTTTGACAGACAATCCTTTCAGGATGCCCATCCAGCGCTTGGGGAAACTGAGAGTTCGCCCATTACGTAGACATCACATGTGAAAAGACCACTGAAATCTTCCATTTATTTTGCTTTAAAGTGTGCATAGCTAATTAGTTAGCTCGTATTTGTCGTAAAAATGTGATTATATTTTGTCTGTTTGGCCACGAAAGTTTCTTCTAGTGAATAGTACATTTTTTACAGTGTGACCGGAATTGTCGGGGGACGACATAGTTAGCCACGGATGTATGACCCCTTAGAAGCCCCCAGGCTAACCACTATTGAAAGGAAGAAGGCCCTCGCTGCGGAACCAACCGAACAGGTTACAGACTATTGGACGGGGAAGCGAAACTCTCATATGCATCTTGCTTACAAAAACTGAATATCCATCCTCTCTTTGAACGCATCTTCCTGAACATTCCTGGATATTCATTGACTGTTGCTCAACCGTAAGCAAATGCTACAAAGCGACTCCACAAATTGCGTAATAGATCTCATTTTTCAAGAGACGCGAAGCAGAGTTACGAGGAAACATACTACTCGCATGCCTCAACAGTAGTATCCGCGTGACACTAGTACTGAAGCGGAGGAGATCATACGAAGATGTCATTTTCGAAAACGAGACCCAAGTATGGTGTAGGGCATGTCATACAGTTGTAGTCGCCAGATTCACTAGAAGTGCGCATCAACGTAACGTCCTTAAACTGAGTGCGCTGCACAAACCGCCTCAAGCTACAGGCTGAACGGTACTCAGGATATCGACGTGCATTTCAGTGGCCCACTGCAGTCCACAACGGAATTTGCTCCATTGAATCATAGATTCAGGTGAATTTCAGCTGACCCTGCAGTCAAAACCGGATGAATTACCCGTGTAATTCATTGTCGTAACATGTGTACAGAGCTGTATTCAAGTCAGGTATAGGGTTGATGCAAAAACACTGCACGGCAACCCCAAGAAGTGCAAAACAAACAGTGGGCTGCCTGAAGATTTGTTGAAACAACATGTTGCTGTCCTGTTCGTACTAAGTTTTGTACTACTGAGTGGCAACTTCAAGGCACAGCACTCACCACTTTTGTTTGAACAGTCCTCTCTTGCCACGGTTGTTCTCTTATGTCCACACCGAACGTGAAAAGCACTTGAGCTCACCAGCAATAGCCCTATTTGGTCCTCTGGGCATCCGGATCCCGGATATGTTGCTTACAGGACCACTTTTCACCAAAACAAGCTGGAGGTAACTGGATTATCACTTCTGAACGGAAAAGCATGCTTCCCTGTTGAGGAATGCTAGTGGGTTGACTGATGAGGATGCGTCGATTTCCTGGTTCACTCGGCGGGAGCTCTTGTTCGTCTGACGTTATGGAATTTCATCAAACTACTTGCAGGACTTGCATTCAGGTCATAGTAACCCAAAGAAAGAACATCTTTACTCAGAAACTTACAATTCTCGGTAAATCAACAACAAAAATGTGGATTCAACGGCGAATAGATCAGTGTTCATAGATGTGAGCAACCAACTCACATCGCCCTTCACCCTCACTTTTGACATTTGGAGTAATTCAAGCAGAAGGATGATCTGTCAATCGTTTACTTCTGCACACAGATGCGAACGCAACACAGTTCGACAGTAGTTGGGTGGAACTAGGGGCGTTTGTGGCTTTGCTCAGTTCATCGACGCGTAAGACTTTAGTTTCCTCAAGTTGACCTAAGGTGANGTTTACTTCTGCACACAGATGCGAACGCAACACAGTTCGACAGTAGTTGGGTGGAACTAGGGGCGTTTGTGGCTTTGCTCAGTTCATCGACGCGTAAGACTTTAGTTTCCTCAAGTTGAACGTAAGGTGAGGAGTAATTTCTACGTATGATCCCTACACGCTTCAGTGGGGTTGCAGCTGATCATTGTGACTGCTAGAAACATCTGTTTTGGAACACATCAAACTACATCAAAAATGGGACGGTGACTGTCAAGTCAAGTAGAACGTGGTAAACATCATTCGTGCAACCACACACAGTGGATTTATGCACATATTGATCCCAGATTTGACCACAGACATCTGGTTTCTTGTCGTGAGAAAACCTTATGTCTAGTTTTCATTTTCCAGAAGTGTAGAATGCGGTAATCACTCTATTTTTAAGGCTCCGCCGTGACACAAAACGCAACTCCATGAACGCTATAAAGCAGTCAGTTTTCGGGATCCCGTTTACAAGATGTCTACCGGTCAAAACGTCCGGCATCCATCCATCTGTTTATCCGCCTGTCTGTCTCAATGCCTGTCTGTTTCTCTCTTTGGTCTGTCTGTCTGCCCGTCCGTCTGTCCGTCTGTCCATCTGATTCGTCAACGCGTCCCATATATACAATTTTGAACTGAACCCTGACACTAAATTGCATAATTTCTTGGCTCAGTTCGTATGGTAAATGACTACCATTTTAGGAGCTGACGTAGGTGTCTATCATTTTTTCACTACTATCCTAAAAACTTTGGTGAGCCCCTGATCCTTAGCGATTGGGACTGAGCGTCCACTGAATCCGCCACATTCTAGAATACCGATGTGGTTTTGGTTTTCTAGCCCTGGATGGAAGTCAATACTTCAGTGTGTTCAACTGATGAGAAGAGATTATATCGTTGAAAACCCGCGACCGATTTACACCCTTCTTGGAGCTCATCAGGTAGAAACAGTTCTAGATTTTCCGTCAACCTTTTAATCTGGTTGAACACTAAACTGTACAATAGTGGTCGAGAGGTCTTCAGCAAACCTGTAGACAGTGTATTTCCTCAAGAATCGTACAAACTGAAACATCAGACGGTCTATATGTGGCACATTCAGTTGAAGAACCCCATAAACGAGAGATTTAGTTGAGTCTCCCATGAGAGCCAAACTGATTTGCAAATAGTCTAATTTGAGTTCAAGTAAGATATTAAGTTGACGGCAACTCGGAATTTGCGCCCACCATATGAGCCCCAAAAAGGGCGAAACCGTTTATGGGCTGCTGAAGCGTTCTCAGCAACCTTGTTAATGGTTTCCTTCATGAAAATATACTGCGATATCTCGAATATCTTACCAACTGAAACACTAAGCGGCCTCTGCGCAGCACATTCAGTTGAACACTCGACTGGGATTCAGTCGGGTCCCCGTGAAAACTAAATCGGTATACAAATGGGCAAATCTGGCGAGTTTATTTATCTGCATATTTATTTGAAACTGTAGAAAATCAAAACTCAGTGGAATAGGACATACTTAGTGCTGCAGATGTTTGGTCGTCTTAAAACCAGTCCATTCAGGTGAAAGACGGGCGTCCATTTAAAAGGAGGATTGCTAGTCTACAAGCCGATTCGGTAACTAGGCCACTTCAGTATCCAGATGACAACGCTGCGTAGAGATAGGGTGTGTGTGTGCAAAAGTGTACATCTTGCTGGTTGATTTGATTACGCGATTTGCTCCTCAAAAGTGTTGTCTTTCGAACAGATGTGATCGTATCCTCAATGCAGAGCAGAACAGTTAGATAGGAACCCCGAAAAATGTCACAGTTTGTCCAAGCTGATAAATGCACGAAAATAGCCCGGTTTTGCTTCCAATCTGATTGAAAAATACCTTGTTGGTATGAAGGTATGCGACTGACACACGGTGAGAATGATGGGTGTTGTACACCGCATCGGAAGTCTCAATTCATTCGCTGTCGTGTTAGCGGTTGTGAGTGATATTCATTTGTGGAGTGTGTATAGTTTGTCTCAATCATACAAAAGCAGCGCCCAAAAAAACAAAAAAATACGAAGCTGAAGAAGTACTTTCGAGATGTCAAGATTGACACCTACAGAGACCCTCATTTCCCCCTCCAGAACAGATGATTTTATGCCTTTTCTGGTGAGTTCTCAAATGGCACACAGTTTTGAGACTCTTTTGAGTTCAAAAGTATTATCTAGCGATGTTGCTATGTGGCTGTTGATGTACCAGCCATTTAGGATTGATCAGAAAAAGATTGATTGAGAACCAATTCAACCATTAAACTGAGGGTTGATGTGATATAGCGATGATCGTTTTTGCCATAGCGAGTGCGTTTTGACAGGATATAGCGAAAAAAATCAGGCGGCTAAACAATGAAACACGTTTATCTTCTTGTCCGGAGTGATCCAGTGACTCGCGTTCCCGCTCATCAGGTGCTTGACTGCGTGGCTTCCCTTACAGACAGCCAGCCAGTCTCTTAAACAGGCGCCAAATCACAAAAAAAGCAAAGAGTTTGTGCCACATTCGAAAACGGGACAAAACGAAGGGTACTGGTGAATTACGCTTGATTTTTACACCGGGCAAACAGATACTGCTGAGTTGAATCCTAAGCGGCCTGACACAGTCACTAACCTTAAAGAAAAATCCAGATTCCCGTGCTGGCTTCCGAAGCCCATCTACCTCGTTCAGCTGTAGCATCCTTTCGGTGCCTAACTGCCATGCTACCAGACGGAAGCACGAGGGCTGGGATACTGCCAGGTTGTCCAAGCCTAGACAGCGAAGGCGAGATGCAGAGGTCGGGTTCGAACCACAGACCTTCTGGTCGCCACCATTGCAGGAGTTCGCCCCTGGTTATGCCAAAAGACAGACTGGCGAACTTCAGTAAAATGGGCTACAAAAATTCATTGGAAATATGTCGCGATTAGAATCAATTATCCAAGTGATCTTCGGATGCCTCAAATGTCAACAAGTGCAATTAAAACGGGTACTTTGTGTGGATATATATCGGAAACCTTTATGCCTGACCAGAGACTTACCTGTTTTTTCTCCAAGAAAGTAAACGAGAATGTAAAATCAGGTATTTCCAAGTTCTGACTAAAGTCTGTGCCATCCCGGGGAGACTCACAGACAGTACCGATGCAAACTGAGATAGCTTCGTATAGCTCGAAGGTTTTCTGCTGGATAGTTATCAGTCCGCTACATCAATACACTGCATAACCGTTCTTCCCGTTTGTACCAGAAAACGATTACGGAAAGCATGTATTCGAGCTGTGAGATCCTGTCAGTCTTTTCATGTCCAACATGGCCGAACATTTTGGTTCAGATGTACACTTCTACAAAAACAAGAAATGTAATCTGAAGTGAAACCCTGTTAGGACAGCAAAAGACAAAACTGATAGTTTCATGCGTTCCCTATCAAACGACCAATCATCGGAAGTCGCGTGAGTTCGGTATCCCTAAAGCAGGGTCTCGTGATTCTTGGCTCTAGAGTGGCCAGTAAATTTATCGGTATTGATTGGCGACACTTTGGTCAAGTCCTGATCCCTACGACCAATCTAATTTTGACTTGACAATCAGAAGCTCAATCGATTGGCTGTGGCGGTCAAGGCGAATGTCAGGTCACGTGAGTTTCAACGAATAGGAGGAAAAGTGAACAGTCATGGCCGAGATGTTTCTTCCAACCAGTGAATAGATGCCGGATTCTTGGCTGTCATGTTAATCTTTGTTCAGACGTAGGAAACCGCATTAACTCTGGCCATCTTAGTAGTCTTGGAGTTGCAAACGAGTGGTATAAAAAATGTAACTTGATCTCAACAGTTTTGCTTCCCCAGAATAAAAGTTCGTAAGCTCCACTATCTGGCTGTGAACTCATAATTCCTCAATGTGTGAAGTCCACTTTAGTACAAAGATTTAAAATTGAAAACAAAGTTTTATTTGCAAACTACTCAACGGATTATTTTCAACCAAGGAGACCTATAACTTAGCGAAAAATATCGACCGGTCTTATAATTGGTTCGCATACCTCATAAAGTGAAATCCGCCCACTGCAGGTGTTTCTGTGTCAAACGTCCAAATAAAACCATATTTATTCGCCACTAAATGACATTTTAGCTGACAGCAATTCATACTTTTGTTATCAGCTTTTATCCCCGATGCGATAGCCGACTTTATCATCTGTCTTCCCGAATTCCTCAGGGATCCGCCTGTACAGCGCTGCTAGTGGCAGTTTTCTCGCGAAAGCTTGAGCTCTCCAAGGCAGAAAAGCACGTGCTTCATTTTATGGAGGCGAATGAGATCACAAAGCGAGTAAGTATGCGCACACGCGACTACACAAACTGTGTTGTTTGGTCGTAGAACTGCCGGATAAGAACGAAGCGACCGCGCGCGCGCGTGAATATATTTATCCTGTTGTTTTGTTGTTTACCCCAATTCTTTCTTTATTTGAACCATCTGGCAGTCCAGAAAAGTGGAACGTTTACTTTGTGATACGCAATGCTGCAAGAATGTACGCATTCCTCCTGAAAACAAACACAGATCGATAAATGTCGACGGAAGGTAGCTCAAGCCCCGCTGGGCGCTTGGGCCCACAAACAAGTGCGCATATGACACAGAACTCAATCAGGGAACAATGCACTTTAGTAGAGGAATCCTAGGACCAAATTATTGACCTCCGTCAATAGCGTCAATAGCGCAAAACGAGAAACCGATGAGCCACCTGGTAAGAGCATAAAGCGGCTACGGTTTCATGGACAAGATAACCTGAAATTGCTGTAGAATAACCCTATCAATGCTGAAAGTTTCAGGCAGTATGTCTGCTTATCATACCACGTACTTGTTAGTCCACTAACTCAGTGGGTTTCAGGCTTTTAGTTTGAGTCCACGACGATGCTTGAATTGATATTTTGTAATCGAGGATAATTGGGCGAGATGGCTCAACTGGTTAGAGCACGAATTTACTGACTGGAAGGTCCGTAGTTCGAACCCGACCACTGCCTCTCGACTTCCTCTGTCTATCTAGGCTTGGGCAACCTGGCAGCCTAGCCCCGTGCTTCCTTCGGGTGGTGTGGTAGCTAAGCACCGGAAGGATGTTACAGCTGAATGATATTTATATTTATATATGTAATCGAGGATAACCCAGATTACCTTTAGTCGGCTAAGAATATTTTGATAACCTCACCCTGTTAGCTCACAACATTGTTTATCGATTCCAACTATTTGGTGACTCTCCCTCGAGTTGACCATAATGTACCAATATCTCAAAGTTGTGTGGAACCCTAGCCTGTTAGAATCGACTCCCATGAAACCTAGTGCATGCTGTTTCTGTTGTCCTGCTTTGTTCACAGTAGGGGCCCGAAACAAATCATAACTGGTTATTTGTCTGAAGAGATCAACTCAGAACACGGCTTGCAGCCGATTCCTCTACGTTAACCTGATGCGCCGTAATAGGGACGAAAGTGCCCATGTGGCAGCATCGGGAGGAAGGAATGGACATCTCTTCGAATGCGAATCCAGGTGATACACACCGAGTGAATTCCACACACCAAGAAAGGGCAATGCTGGAGGGAGGCATAGAAATTCATGACTGCAGCAACCTCTAAATGTCCCGTTATTGATCATTCCGAAACACTTCCTTCCAAGTCTCTCCTGAGATGACGAAGGTGGTGGATTGCACATACATATGACTTGCATCTCTTGTGGAGTGGGGCGGTAGCCTCTGCCATCCTTTTATGCTCCGAATTCGGGTCACGAGTACCCGTTAGTCAGGCCAAGGATAACAGACAAGCCAAACCGTCAAACACTTAGGACTCCAACCATCACTGTTGGTCTAATTAGGTTTGGTAAGAATACGAATCTGGAATTAACTAACTGCATTTTTTGGAAGGACGAATACAGAATAGCCCAGACAAACTATGCCGTGATGACTGAGATTTCCGGACAACAGTCGGTTCGATCTCAAGACCGCAAAGCACAGTACAGTAATTAACTAACTGCATTTTTTGGAAGGACGGATACAGAGTAGTCCAGACAAACTATGCCGTGATGAATTTGAGATTTCCGGACAACAATCGGTTCGATCTCAAGACCGCAAAGTACAGTACATCTCACTGAAGGGAAGCCACCTTACTACTATTTCAGAAAACGTTGTTACAAAAGAGTCGCGCTTTCTAATAATCGCTGTAGTATCTGATTTCAAGTATCGCGCATAGGTTTGGAAAAACAAAACTGTGGGACTTCTGGTACTGGTGTTTCCATAACACAGCTATTACCATAACATGCAAAGTTGAGCTCTATTCAGCCATGTCCTTCCACAGGTAAAGCACTGCGCTGCCAACGTGCTACGTGAGACCTGGTTGCTTTACAAAAATGCCCGACTGATGCCAACAGTCAATCCCAAACGTGTGCGAGTACACCAAAGAAGGTTTTTACAAGCCATTTACAGGTAAGCCTTTTTCAGGAATGTAACAACCTTTGTATTACTGCCGATATCATTCAACCCCGTGTTGTACAGAACTCAACGGGGAAGGAACATTCATAGCATGGGCTGAAATTTCCACCCGGTGGGTTGGAAGCGGTGTTGGAACATCCGTGGAACCGGTTACTAAATCCTAATGTCTTCAGGAGTGCTTGGATATTCAGTAAAACTTTCCACTCGGTCTTATTTAAGATGTTTGATTACTTTTGGTAGCCCTCCCCTACAACGTTGTTGAAACTATCTCTCATCATCCTATGTAAAACAGAGACACTCGTGAAACAATCTGGAAAGACAACTTGAAGAAGATCACAGGTGCCCTTCGTATGACTTTGGGGCTACAGGGAGAACAAGCATCTGCTTGGAAACGTGACCTGTTTGTGAAACCGATATTCACTCTTTGGAAGAAAGAGAAAATTTCCTGTTTTCACTTGTCTTGTGATGTTCCACAACTGAATGTGCTGCACACAGGCCACCTCATGATTCAGCTGGCACGATATTCGAAATGCCGCAGTAGATTTTCATGAAGGAAACTACTCAATCAGTTGTAGAATATCATAAACGAGAGATTCAGTTGGGTCTCTTGTGAAAACCAAATTGATTAGCAAATGAGGTCCTTCATAACTTTTCTTGTGAACATGAATGTAGCATTTTCGACTGAGATACGGTCATTTAAGTGAATTTAATCCATAGTAAAAAGTCCAGAAGCACTATGCAGATGTCGATTCCTTACTGGGAATCGTCAGTAGTACGCATCTCATGGAATCCAAGGGAATTTCGAGCCCGTGACCTTCCAGCTGGTAGTCTAAACACTGGTGGCAAATCAGCGGTGCGATTAACTCACATTTACCGGGATATAACCTCAAATGGATTTCAGTCACGTAATCTACGTCGCGTAGTCACAAGTGCTGACTGACTTCTCGAATGCCGATGTGCCAGATGGAATTTCCACTCTCGAAATCTTTACAAAATTTCCCTCAAATTTCTGGCACTGTGAATTTCGCCGACAATACAGCTGTTGGTAGATCATGGTTGACATTAGCTTGGTATTCATAGCATGGTGCCACGGTTCTCGTGATTGCGTAATTGCCAAATTGGAAGCCTCCTTTTGCAACTATGTCAAATGTGCGGGGCAGCGTTTTGAGTTTCCCACACGTGCACTGACTCCACCGATCGATTTTCTGATTAGTATTTCGAATCCGTTCTGTGGTCGATTACATTACGATCGATCAAGCTATCTGTTGTCACATTAGACGTTTGTCGGACCAGTATGCCACAGAAAACTCAGTTTTGCCGGCTCCAATGTTATGACTGTTTTTTTTTTCAAATTTAATCACCCACATCAAGCTGGCCGTAACTTAGGTTTTTTCTGTTCATTTTATGCCGAGGACCGATCCATCGTCCAATGGGAAGGCAGTGAATAGCTCCGATCCCCTAAGTTTATCGATTGGGATGAGATCATAGTTTTGGAACCAAATAAAAACTGCTTAATGGTAAATATTTAACTCGACCAACAGAAAACAGTATGACCAGTGAGGTGGCAGCAGATTGGTTAAAAAAAAGTGTTACCACTGCAAAAACGGAAACCACTCCACGAGTATAGCACGCAGGGGGAATTGAGCAGAATCGTCATTGCTGAGGGCAGAGTTTAGGTGACAGAACCAAAAACGTACAAGTTTTCTGACCGACCTAACGACTTTGTGTGGATTAATTCCATTCCATTACTACACGCTTCGTATACTGGGTTCCACACATGAATTTCAGCGTAATCAGACACACAGCACCGTAAAAGATCAGCTTGTGAGTCTGGTTTAACTATTTACGTTATCCCAGGATACAGTCTTTTAAAGTAGGTTTTGTCCTTTAAGTGAAGTCAACAGATACTGGAATTCCTAGAAAAACCGCACAGTCCTAACATACTGATTGTGACGAATCGGCAATGCGTGCCTTACAAAAACACAAGTAGTCTCGAACAAACGACTTATTTTTTCGTAAGAAATGTCCCTCTGACGAGTTTCAGTATGAATGACAGCAATATACAAAGTTTATCGGCTTTTCAGCCTATACTGCGCTCAGAATCAACGAAATTCTCATATATCATAACAGTTTCCCATTTGGCCATCAAATTCACCTCCCGTGTGAAGTTGGCTTTCATTTTAAGGCAACATGGCTAGGTTAATTCTCAAGAATCTAAAATCAGTGTACGCGTTTTACGCGGTGTGCAATAAAATACTGAAACATTAAGTTTGAGTTCTAATGTGAAACAATTCCCCACCGATCGTGGGCTGTCGAAGAGTTTTCAGCAACGAGTAGTTTCGTTTCGTTTATGGAAATATACTGCGACATCTCGAATATCGTGCCTGTATGCAGCACATTCAGTTGTAGAATACCATAAACGAGAGATTCAGTTGAGTCTCTCGTGAAGATCAAATTGATTTGCAAATGAGTGTAATTCCCCATCTTGTTGTTCTAAAAGAAAAACTCAGCGAAGCAACTTTTCTTATCAGATAAAGCAAGGTTGTTTTCCTGACGGGAAAACTTGTGACGACACTCGACGTTGCCGAGGTAAACAAACGGGCAGGCAGACAGGATCCAAAATTTTGCTTATCAGCCTTTTGGCAACCCTGTGTTATGAGGATACAAAGCCGGACCTCAGACTTAAACAAAAATAAAAAATAAGCTTGCAGTCCGGCTGGTAAGCAGAAGCGAAGGAAAACAACTGTGCCACTGAGGAGTAAACAGTGTCTTCCTCGGTATCTTCTAGGTTGCATATCCGGTGCACTGTAGTACAACCCAGCAAGCTCCCTTTTTGTTCTTGCTAGGAGAAAGATCACCGGTTCAGCCATTTCGGTGAGAATGCAAGCCGAAACGCTACTCAAAGCGAAGTTGAACAAAAATACCTATCCATCAAAACCCCAAATTGCAACAAAAAATCTGCCCAGTGGGTTTCAAGCGTGTGCCATGCTACCTGACTGGAAAGTCCTGACTGGCGGGTCAGTTGATCGTCACAACCAGAACAGTTACTGGGTCGCCATTCGATGAGTCGGGCATACCAATCACATCGCTCAAGTGTGAACACGTTCAGACGTGAAAATTCGGATGCGTCCAACGTGCGTTGGTGGAGTAGTGGTTGCACGCTCGCCTCGCATGTCAGATGTCCGGGGTTCAAATCCCGGCACGGTCATTGGATATGCACTGCTGATGAGCTTGAAGCTCGAGTCTAGTGCTTCCCTTTGGTGTGGACCCACCGGAATAGTTACGCCAGAACAGGCGGACGGCCGTTCAAACGAGTGGTGTGACCATAAACGGAAATTTAATTCAATATGGAGAGAAACTTAATTCACACAATTTAATTCGCAAGTAAAATAGAATGCGTGACCCTCGAATATGTGAATATTCATGCAACACCCTTGACTTAGATTGCAAAAGCACTGATGAGCACTTTAGCTGCCGGATTGGGCGCGGTAATCAACCGTGTATTGTTGAATATCGTGATCTCCAGGATGACGGCACATGCGTAATCCACACGTAGGCTGGAAATGAGCACTGCTGTGGTGGAACGTATGGTCTGTCAACCCAACGAGAAGTGCCTAGCGAGTCATTCGACAACCATGAGGAAAATCGTGAAATCATCGGTAAAACTTGCTTTTCCAATCGTCAACACCACCATGGTTGTATTGTGGAGGAATTTATCCAAAATGTTTGAGGTACCATTCGGTTCATATATCACTGCTATTTCATGACTATCCAATGCACCAACGTACGGAGGAAGGTCGGTGGTTCGACTGCAGTTCTGACAATTCCACTGCTATCCACCAGGCTGGGGTAACCTGGCTTCTTACCAAACGGGTAGCACAACTGAACGGTTATCATTTTCACATTCACCTGACTCCGGCATCAACAGGGATGATCCCGTCCTAGCACAGTTAGTCTGGTGGGTCTACACCAAAGAAAGGAAGCACTGGACTCTGATATAGTTCTTCTCAGGGCTCATCACCATTGTGTATCCCTTGCGTTACTCGGATTTCGTTTCTGGACGAGCGAAGTGGATACACCAAAACTACTCCACCAGTTGGGGTTTTCCACATTCGACGGAAAAACATGCAAACATGTCTCTCTGCGTGTCTTTTCGTTTCGAACTTTTTTTAAGGCCACTATTTTATTATATTATTCACCCTATTTTTATCGTAAAACACTAAAACAAAATCAGCAATTTCCATATTAACTTTAAGCAGTAAAAGGCAATCGCATCTAGCTTCTGTAACCACTTTCTTAAATTTGTCAATAAAAAATCTAAACTTCACTGGAGCTGTTGAAATAGTTTCGATAAAGGTACACAACTCATGCAATCCCCAGGAAGTAGGACCGGATGTGCCGAGTTCTGCTGATCAGCAAATTTTGGGAAACGAGTTTTCGCGTTTTTTCCCATTAATCTAAGATAACATACACCGTATTCTCGTGGAAGATGGGAGATCGAATTTCCAGCTTTCGGTAGAGGCTGAGGTTAAGACATCGGTCATCGGTTAGACTTCCAGCATGCGTTTATAAGTTCAGATATACTGATGTTCCCGACCTTATTCTGAATTCATGGAAATCATCTGTAATTGACCGTAAACCAAAATCTCCAAAATAACGAGAGCAGTACAAAATAACCTTGAAAGAAATTCAGAAACTACACTCTACTGATAAGCTCGAAGAAAAACGAGTAATGAGCTGCCTGCAGTTTCTGTTACCCCCGAAAATGATTTTTTTCGAAAATATGGCTAACCTGTCATTTCACCAAAATTTATTTCTTCATTAAAAACAACCCACTCCGGGCTTGGAAATTTTACTAATATACTACTTACTACGCTACTACTTATATAAACATCACGTGGAATATTTGTACCCAAAATATTCTGGTGGCCAACTTCTCAGAATAGAAAATCGTCTTACATGTTTCGCGCATCCATCCGGTTAGAATGTCCTGACAGTTGATTCAATCCATCAGTCGACGCATTGAGGAGAACTACTGAAGTGACGAAATACACTCACTTGCAAACAAATTCGGTTTTTCGAGGGACTCACCTGTAACCCAACTGAATATCTCGTTTGTGACGTTTTCAAGCAACCGAATTCGCTGCACCAGACCGCCTCCTACTTCAGTCGCGATTCATGCATATTTGTAATGCACTACTCATAAGGTTGCTGAGAATTCTTCGACAAATGAGTGTAGTTCGCTAATTCCGTGCAGTTTGGTTTCAAGTAGAACATAAAGTTGGCGGAAACTCGGGGATGAACCCCAAGAAGGGCGAAACCGGTCGTGGGCTGTCGATGGATTTTCAGCAACCTTATGAATAATGAACCACTGGAGTAGTTTCTGTGGCCCCACTTATCAGACACGAGCTGTGAAATTTTCAACCGAGACAAATGCTTACACTACTCATGAGCCGTCACAACAGCAAAACTTGAATCCAGTCTTTCACATCTTGATTAAGATTTACAATACATACATAAACGCACACTCTGCAAATTTCACAACTAACGACAACGAATGATTTTTTTATTTTCTCCTCTCTGCCGTGGGGTTGTGTGTTTTGTAACAAGGAAAAACACTTTATTCACTCTCAGTTTTCGGGACCGTTCGTACTTCTTCATCCTCGTTTTTCGATTGCAACAAAATCGTGGATGAATTGCCACACGTCAGGGCTGTTAAACTGATTAGGGAAGCAAATTATGTCAAGCGTTCACGTGGATTGCTAAACCATCTGCTCTTTTCTGGCTGCTCTTCTTCACCTGGTTACCCGAGCAGTCCTAGTACATCCACCCTGTTTTTGTTTGCTTTTTTCGTTCCCGTCAGCTGATTCGTACTTCCCGCTTTTTGAAAAATTCGTTGCAATCGCTCGGCTTTAAGTGTTACCTTGAAAATATTCGTCACGGTTCTATGCAAATCAGTTAATCTGTCCTAAAACAGCGTTAATGGTTCACACAGACAACAACACGTGGACTTTCACAAAAATTCACTGAAGTCACGATGCAATTGCAGAAAGAATGTTTATCAAAACCAGCTGGGAGATTGCATATTTAATGGGCTTTGTGGCGTTGCTATTTTTAGCCGGAGTCCTGCTTACAGATGCACGCAGACCAGAGTGAGTCTATCACGCAATATTTGTGCCAGAAAACGTTCCGATACAGGTCGGGGCAGAGGAAGAGAGAGTATTAGGAAGTGCTGTTTGGGGATGCGACGCTGAAGGACGTTGAAAATGACCGGAAGGCGGGGCCGTTTGACATCATAAGAGGCAAGAAAATTTCTCACTGATTGCGGCAGCCGGCTTGGGCTCTGTTGGTTACGGTTACTCGTAAAAGTCGTGTAAGATCCGAGCGGATTTCACAGGACGATTGAGGCTATTAGATTATACGCAGTCCGTAACCGGTAGTCAATAGGAGCAGACAGACGTGGGGCAGCAGCGGGTATATTGAGAACTGACAGGGACTGGTTCTACAGACAAACGGATTAGTAATAATCAAACGTACAATCAATAATGTCGCAATCAGCAGGAGCGGAAAATAGTCACTGAGGCAATAGGGATCTCTAGAAGCAACAACAGGTAAGCATCACATGATGTACAAACATACATATGGGGGGCAGTCTGACAGGGACCGTCTTTCGGTCAGCGGCGCGACGCGGCAGCTCGTGTCACGTGACAAGTCAGATTACGCGTTTTCGTCCGTTTAAAACAAATTGCGTCAAAGGCTATCTGGTAGGTGCGGTACATGGGTAAGACAAAATAATTAGCCGCTTCGGGCGTCGAGTTGGTGTAGTGGATGGCGCGTTCGCCTGCCGTCCAGAGTTCGATATCCGGTTGGTCCGCCTTTCCGTCGGAGTGGACACTCGAAAAATAGGTGCAATCGAGAGGAACTTGCAAGCAATGACAGGCGGGCAACAAAATATTGACATCAGTTACTGAGGAACAAACAGCCCTTAAGTAGGGATGAAACACGGGGAAAACGTGCAGCAAGGAGACAAAACGGGGTCATAATAAACAGGTGCAAGTAGTCAGATAACAAGGAAATTTACCGCGGTTCACCGCTGATTCACCGGGGGAATCAACAAGTGGCATGAATCGATGTGTCAGCTAGACCCAATAGGGAAGTCGACAGCAGCAGCCCTGAAAATTGTGCGCACGTCTGACACAACAAAATGTGACCACTCAACACCAAGTTGAGGAAACAGTCAACACCTACCCGACAGTCCCTTTCAGAACTACCTTGTTTGATACTCAGTTCTAATCTGATAAGCATTCAACAGTAATAAGTTCCTAGGATGACGGTTTGGTCCAGTTCTCTGCGTGGTGCCTTCATCAGAACTCGGTAGGGGAGATTAATCAGATGACTAGAATAATTTATCTTCTCAGATTTTGGCGAATTTCCGAAAGTAGTAGACATCCAACACAAATACAAGCTTCCTCTATTAATGTAAGGGGACGATTTTCTCTCCCCCCTGTAAGAATGGGGAGAGAATGTTTTCTATTTAGCCGCAAAAATATGTGCCTGATGCGTGCCCGTTCTACGTAGCCCAGTGGCTACTGGTGCGACTAAACCGCTTCAGGGTGAAGACAGCAAACATCTGTGCATACACCCGAAAGGAGGGCGTATGGTCGCCCTCACTGCTGGTGGCCGTTAAATTAAAATGCCCGATGGCGCCAGTAGTGAACCACAGCATATTCCATAGGTGAGTTTTTAAGAATGATGTGGGAAGACGTGACGGGTTGCAGCTGCAACAACCAACTAAACGTGTTGGTTACTCGGGTTCTGCCGATTACTTGTCGGAAAGAAAGTACCTAGAGTGGGGTTCGCCACTTTACAAAATTCAGCAAGAAATTTCAAATTATCCAGTACAAAATCAGCATAATCCCACCTCCGACAGCCGAGACTTCCCAAGTGACTGAAACACACACAGGGTTAACTTTTAAGTCACAAATAATGCCGATCAAATAACTTAGAGTGACCTTTTTGTTGAAATGACTTAGTCTGACGTACTATCTACTTAACCCCGTTGCTAAGCGATGGGAAAAATGAATTACACGTTATCTCAATGGCGTCAGAATTCTGATGGATAGGTAAATTTTACTGCTGGAAAATGCTGAAAATTCACAGCATAAACTTGACAGCGTTGGTATAATATCCGAGTATATGTAGATTAGTATACGGGTAGGATGCTCAGCTGATTTTACCCAATTCAGACCGATGAACGCAGCTGATTGGTCGCCGAAGGTCACCCAATGATTGGATAATGGACAATTCAGTGTTGATCGTTTTTGCCAATAAGTGTTAATCTTTCTGCCAACGTAAAGCCAGCTAGGCGGGATTCAGCTTGGACAATATATCGAGTTCAGTTTGGAAACATTTCTGGAAGCATCCCGTCTGACTTTACCGTGATTTTGCTGCTGGAATTTTTAGAACAAAACAAATCGCTCAAGGCTGCTATCTATTCGGCATATGGCGACCATGCCATCATGACACATGGCTGTGCGGACAGCTGTTTGCGATAAGACTCCAACTGACGAGTAGAGTTTCAAATTTGGATACAACACGAGAGGACGGGAATCTTATCTCAATGCGACAAGGATTTGTGTAGTCCGTATTGGCCGAATGACGGCGATTCAGTGGTCAAGATGGGATCATTGCTTCTAGTCGACATCTCTGATGGCATACTCAGGGTCGGCGTAACGCACTCGCAATTGTTTCGTCTGCTGCGAGTTCGGCCAAATGGACGCATTCGGAGTGGATTCAACCGGATTGACTAAGCGAGCTGCGATCGAGCTAGGCTTCGCACGTTCTCTCACAAGATAACATAAGTTCAGCCAGTCCTTCATGCAATCGCCGAGTCATACGAACCATACAGGGCTCTAGATAGCTCAGTGATCAAGACGCCAACTTACAGAGTGGAAGGTTCGCGGTTCAAACCAAACCTCAGCATCTCAGCTGCTCCTGTCTAGGCTTGAGCAATCCGGCAGTAGCCCAACCCTCGTGTATGCTTCAGTTTACATGGCGACTAAGCAGCGAAAGGGTGCTACAGCTGAAATAATAGTTCGAATAGATCACGCCACAATTGTGAATGTAGGGTTACAGTTAACAGAGGTCAGCGCTGTGGACTAGTAGGTCATCTTTGAGTGTATTTCGCTGAGTTCGTGCAATTTGGTTTCAGTTAGAACATAAGGTTGGCGGAAACTCGGGGACTGTGACTACCTGATGAGCCCTATGAAGGGCGAAACCGGTCGTGGGGTGTCGACGGGTTTTCAGCAATCTTATGAGTAGTACATTACAAAGATATATATGTATCGCGATATCTCGAATATCGTAGCGACTGAAACATGAGGCGGTCTGGTGCAGCACGTTCAGTTGCCTGAGAACATCACAAACGAGAGATTCAGTTGGGTTCCAGGTGAGTCTGTCGAAAAACCAAGTTATTTTGCAGATGAGTGTATTTCGCTGATCCTTGAGCCCTGTTTCAAAGTAGGGGTGATGGCTAAAGTAAGCTAGCATCTGTGTAGCTCTTAGCAGTTTCTTGATGCTGCCATCTGTTTTTTTATTTGATTACTGGGACGACAGATAAAATAAGTGATTCGAAGAAGGCTCTGCTAGTAAGTAGCATATCAGCCTGTCACTTTGGAATCTATTTAATGCACTCCAACGTATCGAGAAGTCGGGGAACGCGCAGTTTTGATTGAACGAACTCAGTAAGCAGCTTGATAGTCAGGGAAGTTGTTCAGGTTGGTGTGGTAGGCCCTGCGCATTACGTCCTCGGAAGCTTCAACGTGTAGTCAATAGTCGTAACCGTTGATGTATGCTTTCCATAGTGGGAAGCTAGCAGACAGTTACGAATAAGGTTTCCGGAACAAGACGGAAACTACAGGAAGGAAGTAGGAAGTATGGTCATCAAAAATCTGACCTTACGTAAGTTGCTTAAGGATGACTCATACGACAGATTCAGTGGATCTCCCGTCAAAACCAAATTGGTGTGCAGATGAGTGTATGACTCGAAGTTCACACAGAACATTGGTTTGACTGAAGTGAAACTCTGAGACTGTGCCTGCCGGATGAGCCCCGATCGGAAACGAACGTAGGCTGTCGAAGAGTTTTCAGCAGCCCCATGAGTAGTGTGTTAAGCCTATACGAAATGAGTTTTTTAAAATTCAAACGAATCTGTTTTTGACCTGATAGAGCATTATTAAGTGGCTAAAATAGCAGTATTGCATTACGAATATACACGTATCGTGATATCCCGAATATCGTAGCGACTGAACCATGAGGCGGCTTGATGCTGCACTTTCATTTGCCTGGAAACCTCACGAACGGGAGATTCAGCTGGGTTCCAGGTGAGTCTCTTGCAAAACCGAATTCGTTTGCAAACGAGGGTATTTCGCTAAAATAGCAGCTTATTTGGCAGAGCTGTTCGCGAACCGAAATTTCCTCGTGTCCAAATGTTTCCGGCCTCTGAAAGACTCGATAATTGGAGAAGCGGGACTGGTGATGTGCCAGCCTAAACCGTCACTGAGGTTGCGGACAAACTGAGCCAGCTAACAGCCCCAACCCGGAGACAACGTCTGCTCGAACACAGTGTTTGTTCCATACAACTGTTTGAAGTCCTCCAAAAGGGACAGCGACCTTGAGTTCTGATGTCCACCTCCTTGTCAGTCGTTTTGTTAGTGTGTTCCCGAATAGTGTGTACTCCGAAAGAATACGCCAGTCTTCCAGAATTTATCCCTCTGTACTTGGTAGTGAGTTATGGGGTGCCTGTCAGAAACAGGCTGTTAGAAAACGACAAAATGAGACAGCACGTGACCACGTGATGCGGTTTTTGGAACTGAATGGTGAGTGGCTCTATATCGTGTGTCGGTGCGATTCGACCACACTACCGATCAGCCGCTCGTGACCGAACAGTTAAGTTCTCAACTACTTACTCGATGATTGTAGGCACGAATCTACCTAGAGATCCATAGAGGGATGTTTTAAACTGTAGAATGACGAAAATGCACGATTATCAGTAAAAAAAATAACACCGGTAAATATTTGGCTTGTTAACAGTTTTCAATTGAACAAGTGGTCAGCCAGGTGAAGACCACATCTCCCGAAAACTCTAAACTGCCTTTATGTACACATTATATTATATACACCGAAGATGAAATTTTAGAGTGCAGGTATTGATCCAAAGTCGGTTAATGACAAGTAGTTTGCTCGGAGTCGCGTGTTATGCTACTTGTAATTAACTGAACGCGAAAACACGCAGAGACCTACTGAGCGCCACTAATCGGCCCCAGAGTGACTGTATATGAATGAGCAACATCAATAACTGTTTTACACCTCATCGTCAATTGCTCTAATTTCCAGTGGGAAACCTTCCTTCCACCCAGATAATTTGACATTGTTTTCTTCAGGGGGCGTCCCTTACGAGGTCATTTGGATGGGAATGGATAATCGGACAATAAACTGGTGATTGGGGAGTACTGTCCCTTGTAATGTGACATTAGAACCTGGCAGGTGTCGACTAGACAGCGGAGCGGATCTCGCTCCGATTGGTGCTCACATAAAAAATGGAAGAAACTTATCTGGGGAGGGCGCTTCCATTACCGTCTGCATTCACTTCCATTCTGTGAACACGGAAGACAGATTGGCAATTGAGCTCAAGAGAGATCATTGATCAAGGGGCGAAGTCACCGACTGCAGGGTCCATGGATTGAACCCAAACTCGAATGCTCCAGCCTGGGCTCCGGTAGCCTGGCTGTATCTCAATCCTTTTCCGTCATTCAGTGACGTAGCATCTAAGCACCGAAAGCGTGTAAGAGCCGAAAAACATCACAAACGAATGATTAAGATGGGTTTCAGGTGAGTCTCCCGCAAAACCAAATTGGTTTTCTAATGAGTGTATTTCGCTAATTTCGTGAAATTTGGATTCCAAAAGAACGCAAATTTGACACAGGGGGTCTGTTTTCTAATGAGTGTATTTCGCTAATTTCGTGGAATTTGGATTCCAAAAGAACGCAAATTTGACAGTAGCAGGGGGTCTGCGACTGCCTGAAAGGCCTGGAGGAGAGCGAAACCGGTTGTGGGCTGTCGAAAAGTTTTCAGCAACATTATGAGTAGTATGGTGCGTCTCAACTGCTATTATTATTATTTAGTATTTGATAAGTGACAAGGAATAACAAGCACAAAGCCCAGTAATACGAATAAGGAAATCTAAAACTTACGAAAATGCTTCTAGTTGTTAACCCTTTCGCAGAAAATCGATAAACAAAGTACTTTTGAAAAAGCGAAATCTTTTGTAGGCTGTTTATAATCTTGCTTCGAGCACAACCCTCTTTTGACGGGCGTAGTTCACAAAGAGGTGAAAACCTATTTCCAAGTGTTCCAAAACCTTCCCGAATTTTTTCATAAGAAAATCCATTTCACAAATTTTGTCGGTTTGTTTCAAAGTTGCAAAAAAACTTGCCGACTCTCCTCTTCCTTCATCCCAGTTTACGGAAGATAAAGGTGAAACAACGGGAAATGCAGGACAAGTCGGACTCATTGGTAGACCTTGCAAAGGTGAGTTTATTGCCAAACGAGCGCGTTTCCATCCAACAGGGTTTTCTAAATTTTTATCACCTCTAGTCACGCTTAGGGGCGACAATATTGCGACGAGAAACGGCTCAGAGAACGTTTTATTTCAAGCAAGGAAGCCAGGTTAAAATGCTTTCTTGAACGCGCAGAAGAAACATCCCACGAATGCCGCTTGCTAGAACGATCTTTTGTGTTCATGTTGCAAAATCCGCAACATTCGACAAACGAAACTTTGTCGATCGAACGTGGTTAGGCGATCAGACGAGGCATTTATAATGTGAACTAACTTCCTCAGCAAGCGTCTTCCCCTACGAAGCCTTTTTCAAGGCGCAGCACTTTTCTGTTGGACCTTGATTGGTCGGGCACGTGACCTTCCGGTTGGGAGTGGTCACGTGTTTGTCGGAGTAGATTACTGGCTTTTTTCCACTTGAAAGGGTCCACTTGCCGGATATGAGTTTCTTATTCATTTA
>NW_008751860.1:0-11746 GCF_000715545.1 Opisthorchis viverrini | reverse complement strand
AGTAAGAACCAGTCCATGATAGCCGCCACTCACCGATCTAGTTCGTTTTTAAGGGACCAGTAATGCTGTTGACGTACCCCAATTTTGAGAGAAGGAACTCGGTTGAGCTGCAGCGTGTGGAGTGGATCACCAAGTGCAGAGATGCGGGATTTAGGGAGCCCAGCGGGAGCCATGTCTTCTTGAGGTGCCTTTCCGCTCTTCAGTTGTCTGATGAAAGCGACAAGCTTTGGTTTCCTTAGATCTTTAAAGTTAACATCATATAGTATCGAGGCTGAACTGGCCTCGACGTTTCCAGCTTTGATTGACAGGTGGTTTAACAGGCACTTAAAGTATCGGTTCACTTGCTTGCTATGGTTCCTGAGATACTGAGATACACGTAGCAAGGACTGTTGAGACCGAAGGTTTCCTGAAGCCGTGTATATGAGTCGGAAAGGTTTGAGACCGAAGGTTTCCTGAAGCCGTGTATATGAGTGAGTCGGAAAGGTTTGTTCAGATCACTAATGCTCAAAACGGATTTCCTGTCTGATGCCACATCCGACCAACGTGAGATACTCGTCCGTCCTGGCTGATCTAATAGCCCCTTACCACAGATTGCAAAAACCAGCCGATTTGTTGGTATGAGTAGCCGCTGCCTTCTTGAATGAGGAAGCTGTTCTTTTGGCTACCCAGTTCATGCTATGTATTTGCACTTAGCTCATCATCATCATTGTCAGCTTTAAAATAACCGCGTACTCGTCGTACAGTGGTCGTAGCTGCCGCAGTTTCGTTCACCGATGATTTGAGGGGGGGAGGTGGCTGCACGTTGCAGGCGGGAGCTGATAAGTTGGTGCATAAATCCAGCACTGTCAGTGGGCTGTTGGAAAATGAGGTGTGCATTGAAGGTAATAGCTTGGATGCACGAATGCCATTGAGGTCGCGACTGGGTCATGTCTGACAATGTCTCTAACCGTCTCAGGGTCTCCATTCAAGAAGACGGCAATGACCAACCAGCTGAGTTTGCTGGTAATGGCTTTTATACTTCGTTGCCAAGTCATTGTTTGACCGCCTCTGGCTCTCTTCCACGTTTCGCCCTTCGAGGAAGTCGGTCGACTGCCATACGCAGCACGTGGCCAAGCTAACTTAAGCAGTGTGATCAGTTCATCTATCGAGGGTAAGTTATTTTTCCCGAATACCATTGCTGTTCCGGTGTTCCCACCAGATTCGGGCATTGGGTCGGGGACATCGATGGTCTGGAGTAGCTTGTAGTAGGTTTGTTCAAAGTTATCCGCCGGTCAGCTAGAAAGCTGGAAGACTTTACCGTCTGTTCCGGGAATTGTTGTTTCGGAAATTGAATGCTGATTCTATAGACGGGTGAGTGGTTCCGCTTTTAATCCAACCAAGAGTTGGAGTTTAATTCTGGCGCGCACACTTGTGTGTTTTGTGTTACCACGTGCGTTCCTGGAATCCGCACCTTTGTAAGATCTGCAATCTTCCATTGACGCGGCTCTTCATGCGCGCCGAAAACACCTGTGAGACCGCGTCATTGTTGCTCCAGTGCCACTTGAACTGCGGTAAAAGGGTCTTGGTGACACCGAGATAAAGTTATGTTATTTTGCTTGTTTAAACAGTTGTTGCTCCAGTGCCACTTGAACTGCGGAAAAAGGGTCTTGGTGACACCGAAATAAAGTTACGTTATTTTGCTTGTTTGAACAGCCGTCCCCCTGTTCCAGCGTAATTATTCCAGTGAGTCCACACCAAAGGGGAGCATTGGACTCGAGTTTCGCTCTTATTAGAGCTCATCAGCAGTGCATATCCAATGGCCGTTTTGGTTGCAATTTTGGGGTTTTGCGGGATAAGCATTTTTTTCATAGCCACACCACTCTCGTTTGAACGACCGTGTTCCTGTTCTGGCGTGTTAGATGTTAGATGTTATACGAAGCTATGTTTATTAGCCTTTGACCGTTTCCACAACGCTGACCCAATCCAGGCAGGCCAGCTATCGTCATGCCCAACAGCTCCAACGTTTCATTCCTCCGTTGCTTATACACCATCGGTTGTAATTTTTCACAAACCTCGGCTTTTACGGTTGACAGCAATACAGAAATGGGGGCATAAACAGCTATTATAGGCAGGTTCCAGACCTTCCCTTTGAAACGAGCCGCTGAGAGGCTTGGAACTACAGGTACATTGTTGACAATGCTAGTAACCGCAACCGTAACACTGTGAGTACCCGGGTTGTCGGCTGGTCATCTGTGATCAAGTGATTCAAAGGCGTTCGATCTGGGAACCTGTGTTGATCGTTGACCAGATTTAAGTAACCGAGCCTCCGAAAGATGACTGATATCTGATCAACAATTATAAAGTTCACTTATGCCGACTCCTTGGTCAAATAAAAGTGGGATAAGAACTTTCTAATGACTGGATACATCAAAACCGAGAGATTTAGCTGGGTTCCAAGTGAGTCTCTTGAAAAAACCAGTTTAGTTTGCAAATGAGTGTATTTGATTAATGAAGAGCTTCATAGTCAGCTGAGATTCCCGAATGTATCACCCCAATCACTGGGCCAGAAAAGGAGGCCTCGCTTTCCGAGGACGCCTAATCATGATGAGCACTGAAGTCTCGCCTAGATTGGTTATGGATTACCTGTCCAGCTTTCGGTACAGGGTGAACCTTTAGCGTTTGTATAAACAAGTACACGCTGCAAAGTAACTCAAAACATGCGGCGACATGAACATAGCTCGATCCATTGGAGATTATTTGCGTCTTCGCTGTTGTTGTTGTTTTGGAACCAGGGTTTAGTCAGGTCCTCCAGAAGGAGGGTCAATAGACCGTCAAGCAGGATGACGTCCACTTTCGTTGTTCCACTCTGGTGAAAGAAATCTATGCCACACGGGAGCAAAGGGCATTACCCGCCCCCGACCATGTTGAGGCATTTGGAGGCCATTGCGGGCCGCGGTACGGCGCTTCTTGTCTTCTAGAAGAGAGTGGCTTAGGCTTCAAGACAACGTACGTTGAGTTAACTATATGTAACCTATTTAGGAGGCCTCCATTCACCCAAAACCTCTTCCCATCTTCTCACTTGAACAGATGAACTGCTTGCCTGATGTCAACGTTTTTTTTCACACTCGCCTTCGCAATTCGATGCCATCCTACTGCTCCTGTTTTGTGGAAATCGCCTAATCCTGTTTAATTTTGTCTCACGCAGCTTCAAACAAATGTATTCGAGGGGGTTGCGGATATTTCTCTCAGACAAGATTCGTTTCAATCTCAACTGAAATGCATCGAACACCAACTTTTGGAGATCAAGGTGAGTTGTCTACGAAAAACAATCGGCTTTGGAAGGCGATGATCATGTCTAGAAAAGTTACAGTGCAGTAAACATAGTCGAGATCAGCTGTCTCATCAATGCCTGGCCAAAACGTTCTGCGGTTCACTTTGTGAATAGCTCAGGAGGCAAGCGGTGGTACATGGGTAAGGAATAGTTAAACAGCCATCCTGCGAAATCAGTTTCCACGGTACCCGACTAAAGTTTTCCAGAGTTTCTTCCTAGTACGCATCTGGTAAAAAGTATTCGGTTGTTTGCTAAGCCAGCCTGAAACCTTAGTTATGCCGGGATGATGATCCGGATATGGACTTTGCTTCACAAATGAACAGGACTGTTCCCTTCTTTCCCAAAATCATTCCTTGGCTCACTTCCATTCGGCCGGTGCGGTTCTCTAGTATGGATGAGGTACTGGTGAAAGGAAGAAGGCCTTCGCTGAGGAGTTATTTATTAGAAGATGCCAACTGATCAGTTACAGACTATTGGACTGGGAAGCAAAACTCTCATATGCATCTTGTTTACTAAAACTGAATATTCATCTCCTCCTTGAACGCGTCTTCTTGAACTTTCCTGGATGTTCAGTGACTGTTGCTCAAATCCAAGCAAATGCGACTCCACAAGTTCCGTAATAGATCTCACTTTTCAACAGATGCAAAGCGGAGTTACGGGAAAACATACTACTCACATGCCCCCAATCAGTAGTATCCGCCGTTACACCGGTAAGGAGATGGAGATATTGCATAGTGACCAACGGAATAATCGATTAAAAGGACATAAAAAGGGGTTCTTTTTGCAATCTCCTGTGTTTTATCTTGGCGTGTCTTTTCGTTCACTTCACGTGTATTTAGTTTAATGTTGCTTTCCCATAATAAAATATAAACACTGCTGGGAACTTTCATCAGAAATTGACGAAAATTTGTTTCAATTGTTTGGTTCTATGATCTGCTAACCAATACTGAGTTAACCGGTTTGGAAATTCTTTTTCTATTTAATTATCAATTAATCGGTTTTCGGAGCGGCGAGGCTTACTTGTACGAAGCTGTTTTGCAATTTAGGCAGTACAGTTATAACTGTGCATATGACGAAAATTTTTCACACTTTTAATTGAGGTCACACCCATATTGTTCAACACTGTGTCCCATCTTCGCTAGATATCGATTACTTGGCCCTTCTTTCCGGGTCATAAAACGAAGCAGGCTGATTAACCAATCCTGGCCCGTATCAGAATACCTGAAGGTCATTCGGAGACCCCCTTGGCTTTATCGATCGGCCACGTTAAAGCTTAGTCCCATATAACAGATTCAACTAGCCCTATATCTTGATTGGGCGAGATGGACCAAGTGGTTAGAGTGCGAATTTACTGACAGGAAGGTCCGTGGTTCGAGCCCGACCTGTGCCTCTCGACTTCCCCTGTCTAGATTTGGGCAACCTGGCAGTATCCCAGCCCTCGTGCTTCCTTCGGGTGGCATGGCAGCTAGGCACCGAAAGGATGTCACAGCTGAACGATGATGATATCTTGATTACTTTTTTTTATTTTACATTTTGAGAAGTATCCATCTCGCAAGGTGTTAACTTTGTTCGCTTTAGCGGTTTGCAGCTTTCCTCACCCGTCTAGTCCCTCGTACTGAGAGGAGGCAACCTGTAAGCGTCCCTTAAAAGTTCTGCACAAGTGGTTTCAGGACAGCATCGAAGCGGCCTGAAAAAAATTCAATATCATTTGAGAATCAACACAACTGAAGCAAAGCAACGCAGTTAACAAATCCAAAGTTCGTCATGTTCTGACAGGAAAGAGCGTTGCACGTAGAATTTTTAGCATGTTTTGTATGCACACCGAAATTCAGCGATCCGATAGCGGGTGGTGATGACTCGATGTTCGTTGTCTTGCTCGCTGAGCTGGGCAATTTGTTTGCTGTCGGTTCAGTACCAGTCGAAGTGCGCGATGCGTTTTCAGGAAGCGGGGCAGACTGCGAACAAACCAACGAGAGTTTACGTACGCTATCTGAACCAACTCTCCTTGATATGTGGAAGTCTCTACAGAAAGCGAAACTTTGTGTGGGAGGAAACACAGTTTTATGATTCTGGTTACTGCCAGGGTACTCATTCTAGAGGTACTACTGAAAACGCTCCTCGTGGAAGAAGTTGAGTAGGAAACAGAATTTAGGCATTTCAACGTAGCCAACCGTAAAAGCCACCCGTAAACCCACCGCGACTGTTATATAATAATGAAATGTTCTCGACACCTTGTCGTTCCCCTAGTACGGACAAAGTTGATGGCTAATTTGACGAACCCGCCTAAAGTAGTTTTTTTTAATTGGCGGTCAAAATCTACCCACCGCCCTGGTATTGATACTGTCATTGGTATTCATTTGACGGGTCAGAGATGAGTGAGTTCCAGACTTGTGAGTGCATATACACACCGTCTACATAACGGACTGTGTTTAAAACATCATAAACAAGAGATCTAACTGGTTTCCGGCAAGTCTCCCGCGAAACCCGACGCGTTTGCAAATGAATGTATTTCGCTAATTTCGTGTAGTTTAGTTCCAAGTAGAACATAAGGCTGACGAAAACTGGAGGACTGCGCCTATCTGATGGGCCCCAAGAAGGGAGAAACCGGTCAAGGAGTTTTCAGGAACCTTATGAGTAGTGCATTACGTCTGGACACCTGTATTTTCTTATAAAAAATACCCATAAAGTTGCTGAGCAGTGCCCTTCAAGCTAATATACTATGAAGTATCGAATACCGTACGAATTAGAGCAAGCAATTCATTCACTCACTCCAAAAGTTCCTCTTCTTTGAGCTGTTGATTTTTTGGGTGTCTGCAATACTTTTAAGAAACACGTGTACTTTCTAGTTGCTCTCGCCTATGAGATAAATGAACATATTCCCAAAATCCTCTTCACACGCTATTCAGATATGAAACATTGAGCTTCTATAAAATCAAAATTCTCAAACACCGGTAATCTCTCTTGTTTTCATCGTTTTTTATAGCGACTGATAGTGGAAGAGCGCAGAATCGAAAAGCCGTGCTCTTCACAACACAACCTCGTGACCGGAAGCCGCCAGCCTCGAAGACTTTCTGCTGATAATCAGTTGCGAACGATTTTTCATGATTCCAGCTAGTCCACCAGAGCAGTCAATTGTTGTATTCATAGATAACCGCACATACAAACGCCCACACACGTGCACAGACGAGGTCCCCCCACCCCGCCCCGCCCACCAATACCACATTTTTGTAGCTCTTATTTTCCAACGGTCTTTAGTGGTGATCACACTGTACACATTGTTTGATCACACTGTTGCATGTATGGATGACAAGGCATTGATTCAGTGGTCCAGGACTGTTTAGAATGATACTGGGTCGAAAGCACATCGTACTTGCAGGTAGGAAAGCTACAGAAGTCTCAGTGTCCTTCCCATTTAAGGAGGGCATTCGTGATGCCGACGTGATAAGAACTTGACTCCCAGCGGTAGAGCGCCACAGTCCAATGTGTCCAAATTTATGAATCAGAAAGGTTATCGCTGCGTCTTTCTGTGTTGGACCCCTGAGGAATTACGCATCAGATTAGCCATGCTGAGCCACGTCAGATGGTTTTCGGGAAACTCCACTCTCATTCGATCGCTCAGTTGGTCGCACTCCACAGTTTATGCTGGTTAGGCCAGGTACTTCCTATGTCAGAGTACCTCTTGTCTCATACAGCCCTCTTCGCTTGGCCAGGGGTGATCAGTCCGTAACTTGGCAGCGAAGTATGGAGCTCCCAACCTAACCTAGGTGGGTTTGTAACTGCCGTCTCTCAGGTTGGAACAGCGGGTGGATAAGACAAGCCCTGACAGATATGACAGTCGCGCAGCCAATGACGCTCGAGAATCAGAGTTATCGCCCTCACTGCGTAGCTACCACCTCCTGTCATACTGAAAAAACGGATCAATTTATCGGCAATGCACAGAATGAGCCGCCGCCGTGTCCAACGTGTGGCTACTCTCTGCACCCTTGGTCAACGAAGCTGTGGAACCGCTGCGCTTCAATGGACGGTTTGTGAGCTGAAAATTTGAACTGACTGGACTGAGGATAGACTGGCACTCAGTGAAGCAACTCCGAAAGGGCCCTTCAAAAGACCCACCGAAAGTGGTGCTTATTACCGACGTTGGCGTTGATTTCCACTCTAGTCGGCAGACTAAAATAAGCTGTCTAAAAGGGCGGTTTCTCTTGAGTATCGTCTTAAAAGTATATCCAATTTACTTCTATGCACTGTCCAAAAGGACACAAATAAGAAATCCTTAGTTTTTGCACTAGATAGTGTGCAATCATGGGGAAATTGGAGCGGAATCACCGACAAAATGCTACTGGCAAAAACTCGCCCTCAAGATATTGGCCTAGAAGCGACGAGGATTCGAGTAGTCTATTTGACAAGACAAAATTACATGCAAATCATGTTCGCGAGTTTCGATCTTTGTCTCTCACATCAGTTTGAATCTAGTACCCCATGGGTATCCAGCCCACTGTGAGGGTCATGTAAAAGCCCCAGTGGTAATGCCAGTGGACAGATAATCTAGCATGCGAAAGTGCGACGGATCAGTCTAAAACTCAGTAGCGCACGTGTGACCCTGGGCATCTCAGTTGCTGGAACATCTTTCCAGTTAGCACCTCATGTTGACTCCTTTTCTTTCAAGATTCCCACGGTAAAAATTTCCATATTGAACCAGTAATAAAACTGTGATAGGGAGGAAACCAATCCACTGCTTGTCGAGTCCTGTGGCGGAGACGAACTGGAGTAAAGCAGAACCATGCTTCCGGCTTCTAGTGTGGAAAACAGAGTGAATAGAACAGAGTATCTACCATCGTCTTGTCTGTAGGCGTATGTTCAGTTTTCACCAAGTCATCGCCCTTAGGAGAGTCGATTCCACAGCTGGACCGATGACCTAAAAGGCGCACGGTCCGCTAGTTGCTAAAATCCACGCGGTCGAGTTTTTTCAGGGAAGCTCGTTTTCCAGTATTGCAACAGGTTGCGTCTCAGCATCCTTCGGTAACTGTTTTCCGTAACGTTCTGTCGAATTCCAGGTCTTCCCGTGACCTAGATTGGAAGCCTTCAAACCTACCTAAAGTGTCCCAACCGTAAAATTTACGGCGCTGTCGAAAACAAGATGCGAGTTTCGGTTATCCGGCTGCTCCAGGAGAAACACTCGTTAAACGCCCCATTAGCGCATTGTTATGGCTAAACTAACTGACTATCACGGATGAAATGATGATTCCGTAGGATATAAATTTACTTTTTGGCATCTTCACCCCACAATTCAGACATCAATTTGGGGAAAATGGACAGGAGCGTTGGATAAACCTATTTGGTGGGATTTTTCTTTGGTACAATTTAACACAAGCCTTTTAAACGTTGAGGGCCATACAGAGGCGTAATTCAAAAGACTAGCGATGTTGTTTTTAGGGTAAACTAAGATGTTCCGTTGAGACAGGCCGCAAACTGGGCTCAGGACAGTTATAACTTTGAGTCTTGTCAGCCGAAAAGAAGAGGTACCACTCTCCTTTATAAAACACCACTCACTATCTTTTTACCCTGTTCTCTACCATTACCTTTTTAGTAATCAATATTTTTTCTTTTAGCCAGCCAAACCTGGGTAGCGGATGGTCACATCTGTTTTGTGCGAAACCTTTGACTACTCATAAGTAGCAAAACTCTGGTGGATAAAGCAAAAGGAGAGCGCGTAAGCCGGATACCACACATGTTGTGCAAGGAAGATCGTATCCTACTTACTGAAAGTAAAAGTAAAAATCGAGACGTTTTCAGCAACCTTAAGAGTAGTTCGTTGCGTCTGCGGACTACCAAGGTTCCACTGCACTTCCAAAAGTTATTCTAATTGACCGTAAGAGAAAATGAGACTTAGCTCCGAGAATTTGGCCAAAACCACCTGATTGGTAGCTGCCGAAAGTGACTGATGGGAGGAGGTACATGTTCAGGGTGACCCCCAACATGCTGCTAGATGCACTGTACTAGTCCAGTTGGAATTCGTGAGCAAGATGGTAGATTTTAACAGTCAGTCGCTCCAACGTCGGTTGAAATTTGTTGCTCACTCTGTGTGCCTCGGCAAAAAACTACTTCAAGTGGTTTTTGGAACTAAACTATGGAAACATTCCTTCGTGAATTATCTTGGCCTTAAAGAGTACTATGCCGTTCGGTATAATCTTCAACCAACTATGCAGTACAAAGACAGTCTCAGTTTAAACTATATTTAAGATATCGAAGTAATTACCCCACGGCAGTACTAGCCATCTGAAAGCGAGTGTCAGTCAGCACGTGTGAATAACTTGGGTCTCCAACAAGACCCAACTCCATCGAAATCTGAAGGCAAGGTCCACAATATGTGCAAAACCGATGGCGAGCTGCCGTGGGAGAGTCCTCGTGAACATTTTTTTGCAATAGAGGAAAACTTGATAAATGTTTGACTACGAATATTCCTTCGGTAAGTCCACGTGAATTGCACAATGTGCTGATTCTATTTTACTTGTCCTCGGAAACGAAATTGTGGCCATATCACGTTCGATGTCTGCCACTTCACCTGGAACTGCGAATTCCAAAAAAAACTTGACTTCTTGTTATCGTGCTGCGATTTCCACTTTCTACCGTTCATCCATCAATCATGAGTAGAATCAGCTGAGGAAACCATTTTTAAAACCATTTTTAAAACCATTTTTTAAACGAGTTGTGAGTGAGTTAGTTCACGCATTTGTGCGCGAACTCCACCCGCCCCCCCCAGAGGGTTCTGCTGTTACATATCATTGGTTTGCTACGCACATCGTGGTGAACGTGACCTTTTTTAACTGAATCTCTACACATCCACTCAACCGTTCCTACGCCTCTGTATGGCCTTCAACGTTTGAGGGGTTCGTGTTATATTTTACTAAGGAAATATCCCATCAGATAGGTTTATCCAACGCTCCTATCCGTTTCCTCAAACTGATGTCTGGATTGTGGGGTGAAGATGCCAAAAAGTAAATTTATTCCTACCGGAATCATCATTTCATCCGTGATAGTCAGTTAGTTTAGCCGTAACAATGCGCTAATGGGGCGTTGGACAAGTGTTTCTCCTGGAGCAGCCGGATAACCAGAACAAGCATCACAAAACAACTTGTTTTCGACAGCGCCGTAAGTTTTACGGTTGGGACACTTTAGGTAGGTTTGAAAACTTTCAATTTACGACCTGGAATTCGACAGAACAGTACGGAAAACAGCTACCGAAGGATTGTGAGACGCAATCGGTTGTAATACTGGAAAACGAGCGAGCTACTTGGAAGGAGATATATCTTCCCTGAGGAAACTTGACCGTGTGGATTTTCACAACTTGCGGACCGTGCGCCTTTTAGGTCACCGGTCCATCTGCGGAATCGACTCTGCTAAGGGCGATGACATGGTGAAAACTGAACATACGCCGACAGACAAGACGGTGGTGGATACTCTGTTCTATTCACTCTGTTTTTCCGATCGGCAAACACATCTCCCACACTTCTAGATTATCCGTCCACTGGCATTACCACTGGGGCTTTCACATGGCCCTCACAGTGGGCTGGATACCCATGAGGTACTAGATTCAAACTGATGTGAGAGACGGACAGCGAAGCTCGCGAACATAATTTGCGTGCAATTGAGTCAAATATTCACTCGAATCCTCGTCACTTCTAGGCCAATATCTTGAGGGCAACATCATGGCAATTTTTTGCCAATAGCATTTTGTCGATGATTCCGCTCCGATTTCCCCATGATTGCACACTATCTAGTGCAAAAACTGAGGATTTCTTATTTGTGTCCTTTTGGGTAGTGCATAGAAGAAAATTGGATGTACTTTTAAGACGATACTCAAGAGAAACCGCCCTTTTAGACAGCTGACTTTAGTCTGCCGACTAGAGTGGAAATCAACGCTAACATCGGTAATAAGCACCATTTTCGGTGGGTCTTTTGAGGTGTCCTTTCGGAGTTGCCTCACTGAGTGCCAGTCTATCCTCAGTCCAGTCAGTTCAAATTTTCAGCTCACGAACGTCCATCGAAGCGCAGCGTTTCCACAGCTTCGTTCACTGAGGATGCAGAGAATAGCCACACGTTGGACACGGCGGCGGCTCAGTCTGTGCATTGCCGATAACTTGATCCGTTTTTTTGTGTGGCAGAAAGTGGGAACTACGCGATGAGGGTGATAACTCTGAATCGCGAGCGTCATTGGCTTCGCGACTGTCATATCTGCCAGAGCTTGTCTCATCCACCCGCTGTTCCATCCTGAGAGACGGCAGTTACAAACCCACCTAGGTTAGGTTGGGAACTCCATACTTCGCCGCCAAGTTATGGACTGATCACCCCCGGCCAGGCGAAGAAGGCTGTATGAGACAAGTGGTACTCTGGCATAGGAAGTACCTGGCCCAACCAGCATAAACTGTGGAGTGCGACCAA
>NW_008751859.1:989139-991002 GCF_000715545.1 Opisthorchis viverrini | reverse complement strand
GGCATGCTGCGTTGTGAAGACATTGAGAATAGCCAACCGGTAAACTGACGATATACAACAGCATCCAGCTCGTTTAGACGGACCTCTTAAAAGTGATATATGATTGAATTGTCCTAATGTATGATAGAATTCATTATATACGTTTTGTACCCCGTTTGTATCGTGTAAATGTCACAACTTGGGGAGTCAGAGGCGGTCGAAAAATTCTTCAAGATTATGGAATCAGTAGGACGCGAACATTTTCGAGAATCACGACAGTTGCGATTCAGCAATGTGCTCTCTTAATACGATGTAAAATGATGCCACGCGTTCGAAAACCCAATGCCATCTTATTCGACTTGGTCCTTTGCTGAAAACTGGTAGGCAGATTAAAATAAACCGTTCAGCTGTAGCACCCTTTCGGTGCCTAACTGCCGTGCCACCAGATGTCTGCACGAGGGCTGGGATACTGCCAGGTTGCCCAAGCCTAGACAGGGGAAGTCGATAGGCAGAGGTCGGGTTCGAACCACGGACCTTCTGGTCCGGAAATTCGCGTTCTAACCACTTGGGCCGTCTCGTAGGCAGATTGCACAATGATGTATCATCGTCATGTGGGTAAATAATTTGGAAATCTATCGATTCGCGACCTCTCATTGAGTGTTTTTGCGAAAGGTCAGATTAGGTACGTAACATTTAAAACTACTGAGAACAACATATACCATCTCTGTGTAACCTAATTGAAACGTGAAGTGAAGAGTTCCTGTCACCCAACAGTATTTATCTTCGTCGACAGGTGCCTTGATGACCGCAAGCAAATACCGAATCTAAGCAGGAAGTTTAAAAGTTTGAAGATGTGACCTACTGAGTTTGCACTAAGCTATTGTTCAGTTTCAGGCAGCGATTTGTATACAGCAAGCCAGGGATCTTTCCGAGCATAATAGAAGAACAGGGTGCTCTCAAATAAGTGTGACAAATAGGTTTGTCATAGATTGTCGTTACTTGCCATCTACGGAGTCGGATGAAATCCTACCCTGACCCACACTGCTCCACCAAAAGGACGCCAACCTAAGAAATGAAGCTTCCCCCCTGTTGGTTACAAAAATATCACTTTTAGAAAGAGGGTCTCAGGGGAATGAGACAGACCATCAATTCTAATACCATCAAGATTCGCAGTATCGATTGGACAATCCAAGAGCTGATCGGCAAGATCACGTCGGTGAGCGAGCAACCAAATGAGTTAGCGAGACTAAAGTCAGCTGACTGGCAGCTGGCTAACAACCAGCTCATCAGTGTCACAAGTGATCCCGATCATGTTAGGCGAAAACGGTGAACTAGAAAAAAATTCACTTACTGAAAGGAGCACCTTTGTACAGAGCCCAGAAAGCCCTCAAAAAATTACGCGAAATATCACTTGCAGGCCAACTTTGTGATTGGGGGTTACCAATTATTCCAGGATTGGTATGGCTGCATTTCGTATTTTGACTTTCGTTAACCGCATCAGTAGGTACCCACGTACTTGTTTGCATAGTCATCTCACAACCTGATCAGTGTATTCACCCTAACAACCCCCAAACAAGGCGACCAAGAACGACAAATCTGTCCGACATAACTACTTACTTGTAGTCAGCTTGGGAAAACTGACTTTGAGTTTTTGGGTGCTTACAGGTCATCTGATGGAGTTCTTCACTTTGGCCACACCACATTCCCAGTTATTCACTGCCTCCAGTTATGCAGCTGGTAACTTTGCACAAGAAATATGGTAAATACGGTCTTTATGAGTACCATCATAATCTGACTCATGTGACTGCGTTGGTCTGATATTCCCCAGAAAAGTTTCTGGGTGACCATTGCTAATCTTCAAAGTTACCCAGTGGACTGAACATG
>NW_008751859.1:986398-989129 GCF_000715545.1 Opisthorchis viverrini | reverse complement strand
TACAAATATCCGGTACGGTCTCACAAAGATATGACTGTCCAGATAAATGGATTTATCAAACACATGTAACGGTTGAGATGCCGTGGTCAGATTGGATGGTGAACACGGAAGAACATTCACAACGGGTTCTAACGCGTCGACGCTTTTAGGGTTAGAAAAGTGGAAGAGAGATCAATAAATCACCGTGAAATGACTGGGTTTCATATAAAGCGATATCCTGAACAAGCCAGAATGACAAACTCCATTCTGACAGAGTGCAAATTTAGGACTTTTGGAGTTGTTAGTACACGTCTATGGTTTATGAATTCGTGGCATTAACGGATTCATATTTAGCTGGTTTGATGCGGGTACACGTGTACCTGGGCAAAACCTTTTCTTCCAGCCACCAAAATTGATTTGCCTGTGAATTTCACATCCAATGTCTTTTTTGGATAAAAGCGCCGTGAAAGTTCTGCAAACGCTCAAACACCTCCATCACCTGCCAATTCCTCTGAGAGAAATTTGTGGGACGCAATAAGGTTGTTTCTCAGGGAAAAACGGGTAGGATAAAGACTGGTTCCCTCATCACATTTACTCCGCTTCAAGTGCCTCATTTTCATGGGCATGTGATCTTTGAGTAGACGAAGAGAGAACCGGTTTACTAAGTCTTATAGAACGAAAACGGGAGATAACTTTATATATTACGCTGCTATTACTGGAAAGCTGATTTCGGTTTGCTAGCCTTGCCATTTTTTTTAGAGCAGTGATGCACTCGTAGTACATGGCATTTAACTAGATATTTAAACCAAGTTAAATAAGATTACCCAAATATGGGTTGTAGAGTGGAACTCTTAATTGACATTTTGCATGGTAAAAAACGAGGGTCTCAAATGCCTCTCAACCGGCGGTCCCGTCTGTAATATACTTTAAGAGAACAATTCACTTGTGATAGCCTTCAGTTTCACGATAGTGCCATGCTACTCGGCTTAGCAGCATTACTCCACACTTACGTCAGACTAGATGTTCATTTATAATTGGGTGTGACACAATGATACGGGGCTAATGGAAGCCGGTGCTAGCCTGTGCAAAGGTATTTATCAACCATGTTTTAATTAGATGGGAATAGTTCACTAAGCAGCGAGGTTGCTCAACTACTGAGACCGTATTTCACGGGATCATTACTACACCAAGGATAATCTATTATGCCTAGCACAAAGACGATCAGATTGTAGATTTCACAACCCGAATTGCATATTTGATCAGAACAGGCTTCGAAATTAGCAGTGGCACATGCACGTTTCCAGTGAATCAAGCCAAGAAACGTTACTGTTGTTATTGTTATTGTTTTTGTGTTTTCTTCTGTTTCGTCGCATTTACGTACATTTTACTCTGGGTTATTTTTATTCTGGAACACGACGAACGTGTTACCGAAATCTTTATCCTAATTCATATTAAAGTAAATTTTTCCGGGTCTGGTAAAAAGGCCTTTTCCTAAGGTCTGTATACTTTGGTGAACAGAAGCTTTTGACGTCAGCGTTTCCCTGGCTAAAGGCATCCCAATATGATGGGTGACTTTTCTGAAATTCCCGACAACTGTACAATGAATGGTTCAAAGTTTTGACTGGGAATTCGGCGTTCATGACTTCTGATACAAGTATGATTTATTTTCTCAACAGTTGATGACTTAATTGGCGGGTTCTTGTAACCGTGCGTTTGATACTGGATTACAAATACATATGTTATTGATGATTTTTCAACCACAGGTGCGTTCGTAGTCCAATCCTCGTAATTTTGTCCTGCAAATCGTGAGAAAGTGACCTGGTAAATGTTAGAGCACAGCAGCAAACTTGCCGTCGTCAATTCAGAATAAACCCAGAACACCAAACTCCGTTTCCGCTTGTCAGTATACAGAACAAGGACTGTAAAAAGCAAACATGTCCGGGAATTACCAAGTCTATTGGTGATTTACTGGGTTCAGAGTGAAAACACAGGTAGATGGTGCGTGTGTCTCGTTCAGGAAATGAAAACTGCTCAATGAAATACGGAGAAGTTAGGATTTCAGGAAAGTTAAATTTACGCTCAGGTCTGTTCCAGTTGATCCAATGTCGAACTGTTCCAGGACGCTTTGTACTAATGCTTTCGAAACAGTTATGTGAGTCTACTTCACAAAGACACTTCAAATTATTTAAATAGAGAGGCAAGAATCCGATTAGGTGCCAAGAGAAACCCAAAGAGTTGATAACCGAGGGCAATGGTTCGTAGGGAGAGTAACAGTCGTTACATGTTACCAGGGTTTTGTTGACACTAAAATATATCCGAAGAGTTTGACTTCTTGGATAATCTAGTTGACTAAGAATCTTTTGACATGAGACATACAGGAGTGCGGTCGACCAGAATGTACTAAAATATGCCATGTGACGATTTTCAAAGTTGCGTAGTTTTCCGGTTCCAACTGGGTGGATGCAAATGCTCAAACGTGTTACATCCTCGCATACATCAAAGTACAGTATACCAGGTATAAAATTGACTAGAGTCCAGGTCTTGGGTTTCCACATCAGGATTTCATGTGTAACGTTCTGTGAGAAGCTATATTTAGGTTCAACCGGACACACATGATTCGGATATACACAAGCTGTCCCTAAACTAGAATTCGAGTTTCGAATTCCCCGTCCTGCTTTGCAACAGAGCACACAAAGCCCCCTCTTTCCATAATAGATTTCATTCCACTTTCAGGATCAAAAGGTCATTTGCA
>NW_008751859.1:982467-985865 GCF_000715545.1 Opisthorchis viverrini | reverse complement strand
GAATCACGACAGTTGCGATTCAGCTATGTGCCCTCTTAATACGATGTAAAATGATTCAACGCGTCCATTCGAAAACCCAATGCCATCTAATTCAACCTGGTCCTTTACTGAAAACTGGTAGGCAGATTAAAATAAATCGTTTAGCTGTAGCACCTTTCTGGTGCCTAGCTGCCATGCCACCAGATGGCTGCACGAGGGCTGGGATACTGCCAGCTTGCCCAAGCTTAGACAGGGGAATTCGAGAGGCAGAGGTCGGGTTCGAACCACGGACCTTCTGGTCAGGAAATTCGCGCTCTAACCACTTGGGCCGTCTCGTAGGCAGATTGCACAGTGATGTATCACCGTCATGTGGGTAAATAATTTGGAAATCGTTCGATTCGTACCCTCCATGTAGGATCTTTTTTCGAAAGGTCAGATTAGCTATGTAATAATCAATAATCAATAATAATAATCAATAATCAATAATAACTACTGAGAACAACATAACTCATCTCTGTGTAACCTAACTGAAGCGTGAAGTGCAGAGTACCTATCACCCAACGGGATTTATCTTCGTCGACAAATGTCTTGTTGACCAAAAGCAAATACCGAATCTAAGCAGGAAGTTTAAAAGTCTGAAGATGTGACCCACTGAGTTTTCACTAAGACATTGTTCACCCTCAGGCAGCTATTTGTATACAGCGGGCCAGTGGTCTTTCCGTGCACCAGAGAACATGCTGCCCTCAAATATGTGCGACAAATAGGAAGGAGGGTAGACTCGTTTGAGATTATCCAGACTTGCCTGTCGGCTGAAATTCTACCCTGACCTACACTGCTCCTCCAAAAGGACGCCAAGTTGAAAAATGGAGCTTTCCTCCTGTCGATTACAAAAATACCACTTTTAGAAAGAATACCTCAGGGGAATGACAGACCATCAATTCTAATACCATCAAGATTCACGGTATCTATTGGACAATGCAAGAGTTGATCGGCAAGGTCACGTCGGTGAGCGAGAAATCAGAAGAGTTAGTGTGGCGAAAGTCACCTGATTGGCAGCTGGCTAACAACCAGCTCATCAGTGTTACAGCTGGTCCCGATCGTGGTAGGCTGAAACGGTGAACTAGAAAAAAATTCACTTACTGAAAGGGGCACCTTTGTACAGAGTCCAGAAAGCCCTCGAAAAATTACGCGAAATAGCTCGTGCAGGCCAAATCTGTGATTGGGAGTTACCAATTATTCCAGGATTGGTATCTTGCCTTTCGTTAACCACATCAGTAGGTACCCACGTACTTGTTTGCATAGTCATCTCACAACCTGACCAATGTATTCACCTTAACAAGGCGACCAAAAACGACAAATCTGTCCGACATAACTACTTACTTGTAGTCAGCTTGGGAAAACTGACTTTGAGTTCTTGGGTGCTTACAGGTCACCGGATGGAGACCTTCATTTTGGCCACATTGCATTCCCAGTTATTCACTGGTAAGTTTGCACATGAAACATGGTAAATACGACCTTTATGAGTACCATCATAATCTGACTCATGTGACTGCGTTGGTCTGATATTCCCCAGAAAAGTTTCTGGGTGACCATTGCTAATCTTCAAAGTTACCCGGACTGAACAGGAGGCGATATCAACAGAGACCTGGTTAATCGGTCGGATGGTGGACAACGTAATTCAATATTGGAAGGTGAGCAACTTTAGTCAGTACGTTTAGAACACGATTTTAAAATGAAACTTTTGGTCGATCACGTGACTTGAGGATTTTAACATCCCAATCGATCAGAAGACCGCCTTGCTTGCAAAGTCAGAATAGCACACGAAACCCCATGTGGTCTAACATAATTTCAGTGCACTTTTTGAGTACCCGATCTGCAAGCTGATTACTCCTAGACAGGTTAATAAGTGGTAGATCATTTGTTTATAAAACGTCGTAAATTACTTACAGAATTGAAGTTGGGCAGACCAGTGTCTTTCGTGAATCTGCATTCGTGCTGATGAGTCTGTAGCAGTTGTTTCAGACTTATCGATTTACGAGTAGATCCAGTTGAGAACCATTCTCTTGATCCTCTGCATAGATGACGAGGTTCATTTGAATAGATATTTGTTCCATCAGTGGACTCGGCCGAGTTTGAAAGTAGAGTACGTTTTCCTGCATGACTATAATCGATCGGATAACACGTGGTCTTGCAAATCAGTCGTTCCATATTTCTTTCCAAATTCTTTGTCCAACGTACCCGGTTCACAAATGGAAATGTTCTTGATTGCGTCTTCTACTGACCCAGGCAGACTGCATACCTGGTCATATGTGCACACTGTTAGACTGACAAGAATCAAGCCCTGTGTTCAAACATCTATGGTGCAGTATACTCTCGAGAGATACTCTTTACCTGCAAGAGACGCTGAAATACCCTGAATGTGGTTTCTAGCAGGAAAGGTAGAAAACTTCTATGATTTGGGCAAAATCATGATCCTGAAGCGTACGCTCGCTATATCATGAACGAACCTTTCTGGCATTTACCAGCTACTCTGTAGTTGTGTTAATCGCACGCTGGCAGGACTGATCTTAGGTTTGGGCTGTGAGCACGGAGGTGTTCAGGGAGACGTACCTTAGCTGCAACTTATCATACTGCACTGTGTTTCAGATACTACTTCCACGGCAGGAATTATTGTCCAGCTGGATTATCGGCGCGTGTACTACGTAGCCGTGATCTGTTTTGATGGAGTAGAACGTCGAGAATTTCAACGGTATTGTCTGCTTCTAAAAGCCATTGGTTCAGTGAAGTAATGACCTACTGCTTATTTGGTATCTTTTCATATCATTTATCACCCCGGCCCCGAAGGCAAGCGTTTCCAGCAGTACGGTGAATTTCATTTGAAACTAGGAACAGGCGTACTATGTGTCAAGTACACACAAGCACCGGCGACATCTTGGAATTTTGAGCACATCCGCAACGAGTGACGATGAATGGATTCTGAAACATGACTGATCAACCAAAGCTCGCGTTTGCATCATGCCATTCAAGCAGCCAGTGTTCCTGGCAGTCAAATGGAGTCAGACCTACTGGCCAATTAGCGCTCACTTATGCGCGACTGGGTAGGAGCTCTCTTAACACTCAACCGTCTGTTACAAAATATGTCGGAGTGCTATTCCATTCGGGACCAGTGAGATACTGCCCATTTAATTCATGAAACTGTAAATTTGCTACCTTTTGAGTTTGAGAAATTTCTGTTCAACATTATTCTTTTCACGTGACGTGAAAATTGTTATCAGTTTTATGAGTCTTTATGATTACTAGGAAGCCGTATCATCATCATGCGAACTTACGGAGATTCTCCATAGTGAGATATTTACTTCAAGTGGAACAACTGGAGGCTTAGAATAGTGTAGTGACGTGTAGCTCATGGAGAAAAGTAC
>NW_008751859.1:976470-981583 GCF_000715545.1 Opisthorchis viverrini | reverse complement strand
CTCTAAGCTTCAAGTTGCTCCGCTTTGAGAAAAAAACTAATCAGCCAGGGGATATCTACGAAAGTTCGCGTGAGATGAACTGTTTGAAATGTTGCTCCTTCCGAGTAAACAGAAAAGCCTATCATTCTGCTAGTAGTTTCTGTAACTTAATTGTTTGAAAAAAGTTTTCCATTCGTTTTTTCAAAGATTAGTTTTTGAGGTGCTAAACGATGGAGATTTGGTATTTTCTCTATTCGAATATTTTGAAGGTTTTGTTTATCAGGTTATTATAGTCCGTGCGAAATGGTGAGATTTAGGGAGAAAATCAGTGACGTGAATAAGTCACAAATATACCGATTCATTCATCACATATATCACAACCTCAGTTTGCAATAGCATTTAGGTGAACTGTCCAACAGATGGTCGAGTGCTGTGTGAACTCCCGACATTCCTAGCTGCGGCTGATCGAGGTCCAAACGACCTGATACCCGGCCTGCTAGCTAAGATAACGGCTGATGAAATGGGACGGTGCAAACTCGAGCCATGGTTGGTTTATCTAAAACGAAGTGCGCTTGTACATAGTTTAAACTGCCCCTAAACCCACTGCAGGAAACGCTGGCGTTTGGGGGCTAGACCGATGGTTCACTTGAGGCGTTACAAACTAAGAAAAACATTGTTCATTTTTTGGGACAATGGCCGGAAGAAACAAACGAATGCCAGTGACAGTGTGGATGTCCCAATTCAACATAACAGATAACGTCTACGAAGGGGTAGTTCCTCCCCAAAATACTCAATTTCCACCTGATATGTTCTTCATTCAATGCGATGCAGTATGACAATTTGCAGGTGAGATACGTTTTGCTAAATATCTCTGCGCTCAAAGATCCCTTTTGCGATGGCTTCTACCAGTGTACCACCAAGTATCTGACAAACGTAAGATGCGTTGTAGTGGACGTCAGCTTTTAAGATTCTGGTAGTACCTATTTCAAAGAACCTTCTGTTAGATAGAGACATCTTCACATGCATTTAGCAGTGTTCCTCCCCGTCAAAACATCTGGAGGGGGAGCTGGATTTATAGTCCCTATGAAGAAGTGCCAGAAATTTTGATTTTGAGATGGAATGGATGGATGCATAAAAACACGTATAAAACACTATTGTCCCACTGTTAGTTTCTGCCATGATGTGTTCGGAGTTTACAGGTTTTAAACTCCAGCGGGGATATGTCCAAACTGGCTAGTGCAGGGAGACCAGTGCATACGTGAATTCAAGCAGTGGAGAAAAGTCGATGAGTTGCGGGTTTCCGTACAAGAAGCCTTGGGAATCGCTTAGCAAAAGAGGGACGAAAGATCATCTCGGTTTGAACATTTTCAAGCGAGGATTCTAGGAGCTATTTTGTCTGAGATCAAGCATAGTGTTGTTTCCGTTTGCCATATCTGGTGGGACCAGCTTAATGCTAATGGTACGAATGTGCCAACGAGGGTAGCCAGAATTTCCTTTATACCTCTCTAGCAATGTTGAGCTACAAGTGCAGATCCGCGTAGTAAGTCAATGGGTGACACTGTGGAACCGTATTCCGTTTTCCAAGAAGCTGATCGATCACAGACAACCGGGTTTAGAAAAACAAAGTTCCTCTAATTATTGCCACTTCTTAGCTAGTTTAAAAGTAAGCTACGTTCCCACAAATAAAGGACATAAAAAATGCTGGACCCCAGGCATTCGTGTAGCCTTTTGTAGGGGACGACATTTTCTAATGTTGGGTTGCGTTCTCAGCAGACGTCTTCATAGATTCATTTTTTCCTCTGCTCAGAGTCTCATATTGTTCGATTACTCTGTAGCAAGTCCAATAGAATTGACAATGGTGGTTTCGTTGAGTTGAGGACTGTGGTTGCAGGCTGCATTATCTGCACCGATGCGCCCTTCAAATGACTCAAACGTGAGTCTTTACCACAAGTGTACACATCTACACGTAATGCACTACTCATAATATTGCTGAAACTTATTCGACAGCCCACGACCGGTTCCGTCCTTCTTGGAATCATCAGGTAGACGCATTCCCCGAGTTTCCATCAACCTTATGTTCTACTTGAAACCAAATTGCACGAAATTAGCGAACTGCACTCATTTGAAAACTAATTGAGTTTTTCAAGAGACTTACCTGGAACCCATCTGGATCTCTCGTTTGTGATGTTTTCAGGCAACCGAATGTGCTCACCAGGCCGCCTCATGTTTCATCTGCTACGATATTCGAGATATCGCAGTATAATTTCATAAAAGAAACTACTCACAAGGTTTCTGAAAACTCTTCGACAGTCCACGACCAGTCTCGCCCTTCCACTTAGCGAATGGCGAAATCGGTCGTGGGCTGTCGAAGAATTTTCAGCAACTTCTTGCGTAGTGCATTACGTATATACATGTTTCGCGATATAGCGAATATCGCAGCAAATGAAACATGAGGCGGCCTGTTGCAGCATAATCAGTTGCCTGAAAAACTCATAAACGAAAGATTCAGCTGGGTTCCAGGTGAGTTGCAAAACCAGATTTGTTTGCAAATGTGTGTATTTGGCTATACGGTTATCTCCTATCACTGATTAACTTTATGCGAACCTGTGAACATCGTGCGCAAGACCTGTCTGGTTTTAAGTGCTCCATGCTCTCGACCTATCAGAAAAACAGACATCGAGTGAATTGATCACCAGTTGGAAACTTTGACTCCGAAAATTTCCACTCATTACTGACTCTCAGACTGAGCACTAACTGAAATGAAATTTTTGGGCATTTTGAGTCAAATTCATCCGCAACGCGTCAGGTGACACGGAAAATTCTATCAAACGGAAAATCGGAAAGAGAGAAGCAGAAAATTTTTTTAAATTGCGTGTGTTTGTGTTAATTTACAGACCAACAATCCCTTATGGATGTTCGCCGGTAGTGAGTTACCAGTGGTGAAGATATACCAGCCTATCGGACTACAATAGCAACCAAACCAGCATTCCTTCGGTTTTGCAAACCAACACGGCACTTGTCTCCCTCCCACTAGGAACAGCCTACAAGGCATTCCAGGGAGTCCTGCAGAAGTGTGTATCCCCTCGAGCGAAGTAGTATTATACCACCGTTATGTGAACATGGCTTGATCTCTGTCAATGTAACTCTGTGCGCCAGTGGCCATATAGGGGAGTTTACAATTTGGCTCGGATGTATGACTCATTCGGAAGAAGGTATACCTTATCCACAATCAGTGTTTAGTCATGTCCCAGTGGCGGGATTAATGTCTCTACGCACGTTCCGTTACGCAAACGGCGCGGCTTGGAGGCACAATGCATTTTTCTGCAAAACCATTGTGGGTGGAATGAAATCTTTATGCCAAAATGCTACACTTCTTTGCATATATGCTCAGTCCAAAAATCACCCTCATCTGCTGTCACTTTTTTGCGATTTGTTCTAATTAATCTCCTTTCGAAGCTTTTGGCGCACATTCGACTTTGAACTTGGTGTGCTATGGCTTCGGAAGTGGCTTCACAAGCTTTTGTTGCGAAATTCGTGGCTGTATCGTTTTCATCCTTCACTGCACTTGAGAAGGCCTTGAATCAATACAGGAGGGATAACTATGTAGTATTTGTGCATTCATCCAGTGCTCGAAGCACCAACGCTGTATTGCGTTACGAATGGGTGTACTACAAATGCAAGAGGCTACCTCCAAGACCAACGGAAGGCCCTGAAATCCGAAGAAGCTAGTAAGCCGATGGAATTTTGTAATAAAAAAGTACGTGAAGGAGGCAAAGGAACCAACTGGCAGTGACCTCTTATTTTCGGGAACACAACCACAAACTGTCAAAGTTTTCTGTACGATCGGCTTCCAGTCAATCGACGCCTAACCGAAGACGAGTTGGGCACATGCAAGGCCCCGCTGACATATGGAACTCCGTCATATGAAGTACGACAGTTTGTGGCGGATGAATTCGGAAAGATTCTTACAACTAAGGATATACACAACTACCGCCGGAAGTGTCGACCGGCTATGTTGAGTAGGTGCCGAATGGTTGGGTTTTAACGTAGCAGATGATATGCCTTCGGTTGTGGCAAAACTTCGAGCCACCGGATACGTGCTCGTGTGCCAGTCAGAGGAAGGTCACTATAGATCACCAGTCAGAGGGTCAGCTGAGAAAACCATTAGAGGGGGAATACTAGGCTTATTCATTTGATTGCGTGACTTTCTGTACCACATGTTTTAGAAATTCAGCTCTGTTCCAGGTGAGTCTACCTCGAGGCCAAACTGGTAAACAAATTATGGTACTTCGCTAATTTCGAGGGATTCGCGTTGGAGTAGAACATAAGTCCGACGTAAACTCAGGGACTGGGCCTTCCTGATGAGTCCCAAGACGGGCGAAGCCGATCGCGGCCTGCCGAAGAGTTTTCAGGAAACTAATGTGTAGTGTGCTAGTTATGGCATTTAATTTAATGGTCAGTGCTCGAGTTTGGAGTCAGTTACAAGTGGAAGGTTTCCGATTCACAGTTTTTAACTGGTGAATGTCTAACGGAAAACGTGTTTTTTTCCTGAGAGATTGAGGACAAATTTGAACACAAGAAGTACTTGGGAACAGAGATCATGTGGACCGTGCCCGAGGGATCTCATAAAGGTGATCAATAGCACCAGGTCTGTTTATCAATGTTGTAACCTCGATTTGTGTTCGCGTGTCTCGAGTGACCCTGCGGTACGGGTGACGCTGGTCGCAATCATCACCCTCACGCTCATCACAACCGCCAACTCTGAAATGGCTGTGGGAACAGAAATCCATTCAGTGTCCTCGAGGAAAACGGAAAGGCAGTCTATGAAACCTTACACTGAAACCTTAAATTGAAACCCAAGCATTAGAAAGTCATTTCTCTGCGGGCGACCAGACGTATGTTTCAATCAAGTACTTTTCATAATCCTCTTTTGTGGCATTCTGAATTGTTTCAACTGACTACGAATGTTACGCTAAAGACAAATGTATTTTTGTCACCCCATTGTTTTTTTATCGATTACGTTTTCCCCGACGGCTTACATCGGGAAAATAAAGCAAGAGCAGTGAATGCAGTATGAATCAGACCAAATTAGTTGGGGGACAAGTTGTGTTCAAGATGAACTTAAAATTGATCA
>NW_008751859.1:969976-975877 GCF_000715545.1 Opisthorchis viverrini | reverse complement strand
ATTTATTTATTTATTTATCATGCAGCTAACTCATCTTGTGGGGTCCATCAGCTCCGCGCATCGCACGAAACCTCAAGGATTCTCGGATGAAACATCTAATGGACATATTTCAAGTACCGTAAGAGAAAGACTCAAATGCATAGATTAGTGAATCTGTGAAAGATTTTTAGCGGTTCGAATACCTTTGTAACGGTGCTACTACTGGTTGGGGGGCATGTGAGTAGTATGTTTTCTCGTGAATCTGCTGCGTGTCTCTTGAAAAGTGAAATCTGTTGCGGAATTTTGGAGTCACTTGTAGCATTTGCTTGCAATTGAGTAACAGTAGATGAATATCCAGGAAAGTTCAGGAAGACGCGTTCAAGGAGAAGATGGGTATTCAGTTTTGTAAACAAGATGAATATGAGACTTTTGCTCCTCTGTCCAGAAGTTCGTAACTGTTCAGTTGGCGTTTCTCTAATAAGCGACTCCCAGCTAAGGCTTTCTTCCTTTCACCATGACCAGAATAAAATGCGCAGCCACCCACGTCTGGGATAGCAATAAAAGGAGCTAAATGTTTTCGAAGGGCGTGACAACATAAATAAGGCTAAACTTTGCACTGAGAGGAGGGACTGGTGGTACGAAAACATCTGCACGCTGCGGGTGCTTAAGATCGATAACAGTGGGAATAATAAATGCTACGAAATTCCCCACTCTGTTTGGCTTAGAAAAAAATTTAAAGAGAATAACTACTGCTGCTGTTTCGAAAACCTTGCTACATATTTTATGATTGACTCGGAAGAATGTTCATAACGAAACTTGACGCGTCAAAGCGTATAGGAACGTGAGGGTTACGGAAGTGGACAAAACACCAACAAAAACCATCAAATGCCACATAGCAATAGTCACAACAAAGTAGAATGCTAATATTGAGTGTCACAAAATAAAAACTGTAGTTGTAATGGGGTTCAAAAAAGGTTGATATTGCCGATGCATCCACGACCCATACTCTGGGAAGATACATGTGAACATACTCAAAAGGTTAGCCATCAACTGCTCGCTCACAAGAATGATACATTAATGATTCCACACGAAGCGCTAATGCCTTTTTAAATCAAAGCTCCAACAAAGTCCTGAAACTTCTCACATTCTTCAGTCGCCTCACATCTTCTCCCCCACAAGGATAAACAGAACAAGAGGATGACGGGCCAAAGCATTTGTTACATTCCGCTTCACGTCCCCTGTTTTAGCTTCTGATAAAATATTTGTTGACAGTGAGAAAGAACGTGAGGAATTTCGTCTGTTCTACCAAATCTCGTGGTATAAAAACAAGGATGACTGCGCATTGGTCGCAGTGTTATTACTGGGAGGCTGACTACACTTCACTAGCTTTGACAGGATTTCGAATTGTAGCTGAACATACCTACTGTAGTTCACAGTAAGTCAGAAGAACACGTAAGTACGGACACGGGTGTATTGTGGACACGCGGCCAAGCTGGTCCGCTTTCGTGGCAGGCAAGCAAAAACAAGTGAGTCACATATCCAGTCAATCCACAGCGCTCGCGCGAGTCAATCGATCGGACACGCATCCAATCAGCCACTCAGGTCACACGCCAGATCGATGGTGGAACGACGGACGGACACTCACGCGCAAACTCTCTGACGCACCGAAGCAGCTATTACAATACCTATTGCGCGATATGCGTGAATTTTACTGTACACTCAAATTAAGACACGATGCTTGACAAAGTATTGGGTTGTAAAATGTGTCTGTTTGGAACCTAACAAGATGAAAAGGAGAACTTCGAATGAGCTACGAATAAAGCCTCTGTTTTTTGTTGATTTTCAAAAGGGGGTTTTGGCAACTTTCAAATGAGATTTCCTCCATTTGGATAATCGTCACTTGAGGACACATTCAGGACTTGTTTACGTGAAGTTAATTCTTAGACTGGGGGATGAGTGGATCCATATCCGATCTACGTGCGATTTAATCACATAGCTCCCAGTGTCCAAATGGTTGATTGCGTAGGACTTGTTTGTTTGAAAGTACTTCTTTTGGTCAAACTTATGCTCAAGCGAAACAAACATCAAATGGATTTTTCAACATCTAGGAACTTTTGATCGCAGAGCTTCTACTAGGGTCAAGGTTTAACCATAGAATAACGCTTCAAAACTCACGAGACCAGAGATTCAGCTGGTTTCCCGGTGAGTCTCCCATCGAAACCAGATTGGTGTGCAAAAGAGTGTGTTTTGAAAATTTTACACTCTTTTGAGCTCAGTTCAGCGCAACGCGTCAAATGACACGAAAACTCTGGTTGAACAAACAGTCCAAATGAAAAAGCAGAAAAAACGTTTTCTGACAGATCTGGGTGTTTGTGTCACTTCATTGATCCACCACCCATGAGGGTGTTTGCTGGTGCGTATTAACCGCCTGTGAAGATGTCGTTGAAATCAAAACACTTACCAAACCGAAAGTTTATCGGTTTCGAACCACATGCGGGATACTCCAGCTTCTCCCAAAGGTGGAGGTGTCCTCCCTCGAGAGAGAGCTAATACATCATTTTCAAATACTCGGTTTGATCTCTGCAAATCTAACGAGCTTTTGGTTTGTTTTTAATGGATAGCTCATTATTGAGAGAATATTGAGTATCCGCAATCAATGGGGGAATGTTGGTGTCTTTACGTAAGTAGCTGAGGTCTCGGAGTCAATCGGTACACTGGTGAGGGCAGTGTCATTAACGAAGGTCAAGAGATAACCCCAATCTGTATTTCAGTTATGAATATCGATCATTCATAGGGCAATTGGAAAAGAAGATACGCCAACGAATACAAGGCTAGACTGAATGTTGTTAGACCCATTGTAAACGTGCAACTCAAGCACACCGTGGTCTATTACTGCGTCGAAAACTCATCAGATACGCAGGAGATCAAAAGGAGTGTTATCAACTGAATCTACTCATAACTCAGTAATTCTGGAAAGGTTAAGTAGCATAAGGCAACTGATCTGAACGCTCTAGTATGAATGTGGCTTCACGAGAGACTAACCTATTCAACATCAGTCTCTGAGAGCAATATGGGGCACTGTATAACGAAGAAATCGGATGCTACTGACGGAATTCTTCTGGAGTCATTTGAAGTTTACTGGAGCTCCGGCTGCCCAATTTCTAGTGGCCACCTTCCAGGTATTGTTGGGGCCGATGAGTGAGTCGTACTTTGATCATGATCTGCTGATTTGATATTCCTGGTGTGGTGCAATTGTGTTAGGGCTGTCCATAATAATCGTAGTTTTTGCGGCAGATGTGCGATGCTCTAGCAATTGAGCCATTTTCGTGACGAGGATATACGACTTGACAAATTACGAGTAATGATGAGTTGACCACTGTTCCCGAAACTGGTCCACTGGTTCCTTCATTTGTTTAATGTGAGTTTGGGTAGTTTGCCCGTATGACACAAGTAACGAGTCCTTCGCAAAAGAAGGAAATGGATTACTCTGACTTACTTACCGTTCGAGAGAGAGATGGCTCAACTGGTTGGAGCGCGGATTCACTGACCGGAAGGTTCATGGTTTGAACCCGGCCTCTGCCTCCCGACTTTCCCTGTCTAGGTTTGGGAAACCTGGCAGTATCCCAGCCCTCGTGGTTCCTCTGGATGGCATGGCAGCTAGGCACCGAAAGTGTGCAACAGCTGAATGAACAAAACAACTCTGATCACCGAATGCCTGACTGTAAGAAGATAACGACCGTATCGTTCAGCTGTGTTTGACAGTTACTTTACCCATACCTGTACACAACTGCACAATAATGCGTGTTCAAGCAGAAGCTTCTACGTGCTTGAGCTTTATGCTTTAGCTGTAATGCTTGCATGAACGACAAATTTGGTCCATCTGAGCTCCAGCAATTAAAAGTTGGTGACGATTCTGACTCTTAGCACAAGCCTTTAGCAGAAATTAACGACTATACTAGTACTTGGAAGGCACTCATATTAGGAAAAACACGAATGAATTGAAACACTCTGCCACAAGCTAAACTTTCCCAAAATGGCTCAAGACTGTGAGAAAAAGCTGATCTGGTATTCAGGTTTCCGTTTGCCACAATGGGAACCGGTGTTAGCAATAATATTTGAAGAGCTGTTCTACATTTTAAACAATTCCACGATGAGAAAGGTTTTTTTATTTTTGCCCAGACATGTTGTCTAACTGAAGAGAGCTAAGCGAATAGTAATCAGGCAATTTCAAAAGACGAAATTGAAAGATGAGAAGCCACAAAGGAGGAGCAATCTTTTGGATTATTGATTTTGGATCGATTCCATGTTCTGCTAGACATATGTAGAGCTACAAAGGCCCTACAAAACGGATTATTAAAATAGTACATAAACAGCCCAGACTCAGCTTCCATCAGAATGAGAAACAGTTTATCACAACAAACGGAAAACGGGTGCTCAGTACGGTATAATGTAGTGAGATTAGGATTATCGTTTGATGTTTATATCCAGATGGTCTCACTGAGATCGACAGATTTTTTGAAATTTTATTGTTGTTACCGTTGATGTGCCACCGACTACAAATTGTGGAGGATTTTCTTTGAGTCAATCTAGGCAACCCCGAACGCTGCACCACGTAAACTCACTTGTTTGGCGGTCGATAAACCGCGTAATCTAACACATGGCGAACCGGTCTAAGAAGTCATCGGCAAACGGGAAGTTCACGATGATGTACTTTTCTCCATGAGCTACACGTCACTGCACTATTCTAAGCTTCAAGTTGTACCACTTGAAGTAATTTCCTGACTATGCACTATCTCCATAAGTTTGCGTGATGATGATACGGCTTCCCAGTAAACATAAAGACTCGTAAAACTGATAATCATTTTCACATATCTAGGTGTTGGATTATCAGGTACTCTTGAACCACGTGAAAAGATTAATGTTGAACAGGAATTTCGCAAACTCAAAAAGTCACAAGTTTGCAATTTCATGAATAAAATGGGCAGTATCTCACTGGTTCCGAATGGAATAGCATTCCGACATATAGTTTAACGGGCGGTTGAGTGTTGGGTGAGTTCCTACATCCAAAGTACCCAGTCGCGCATAACTGAGCACCGATTGGCCAGTAGGCCCGACTCCATTTGATTGCCAGGAGCACTGGCTGCTAAAATGGCATGGTGTAAATGCGAGCTCTGGTTGGTCAGTCATGTTTCAGAACCTGTTCAGTGTCACTCGTTGCGGATGTGCTCAAAATTTCAAAAAGTTGATGGTGCTTGTGTGTACTTGACACACAGTACGCTTGTTCACCAAACTGCTAGAAGCGCTTGCTTTGGGGGCCGGAGTGAGAAAGGATATGAGACGACACCGAATAAGCAGTACGTCATTACTTCATTGAGCCTTTAGAAACAGACCAGTACCACTGAAATTCTTGACGTTTTACTCCATCAAAACAGATTACGGCTACGTAGTACAAGCGCCGATAATCCAGCTGGACAATAATTCCTGCTATTGAAGTAGTATCTGAAACACAGTGCAGTATGATAATTTGCAGCTAAGGTACGTCTCCCTGAACACCTCCGTGCTCACAGCCCAAACCTAAGATCAGTCCTGCCAGCGTACGATTAACACAACTACAGAGTAGCTGGTAAATGCCAGAAAGGTTCATTCATGATATAGCAAGCGTATGCTTCAGGATCATGATTTTGCCCACATCATAGAAGTTTTCTACCTTTCCTGCTAGAAACCACATTCAGGGTATTTCAGCATCTCTTTCAGGTGAAGAGTATCTCTCGAGAGTATACTGCATCATAGATGTTTGAGCACAGGGCCTGATTCTTGTCAGTCTAACAGTGTGCACATATGAGCAAGTATGCAGTCTGCTTGTAAGAAGCTGTGTTCTTCCCTGGGTCAGTAGAACACGTGATCTGGAACATTTCCATTTGT
>NW_008751859.1:957073-969023 GCF_000715545.1 Opisthorchis viverrini | reverse complement strand
AAAAGATCCTACATAAAGGGTACGAATCGAACGATTTCCAAATTATTTACCCACATGACGGTGATACATCACTGTGCAATCTGCCTACGAGACGGCCCAAGTGGTTAGAGCGCGAATTTCCTGACCAGAAGGTCCGTGGTTCGAACCCGACCTCTGCCTCTCGAATTCCCCTGTCTAAGCTTGGGCAAGCTGGCAGTATCCCAGCCCTCGTGCAGCCATCTGGTGGCATGGCAGCTAGGCACCAGAAAGGTGCTACAGCTAAACGATTTATTTTAATCTGCCTACCAGTTTTCAGTAAAGGACCAGGTTGAATTAGATGGCATTGGGTTTTCGAATGGACGCGTTGAATCATTTTACATCGTATTAAGAGGGCACATAGCTGAATCGCAACTGTCGTGATTCTCGAAAATGTTCGCGTCCTACTGATTCCATAATCTTGAAGAATTTTTCGACCGCCTCTGACTTCCCAAGTTGTGACATTTACACGATACAAACCGGTACAAAACGTATATAATGAATTCTATCATACATTAGGACAATTCAATCATATATCACTTTTAAGAGGTCCGTCCAAACGAGCTGGATGCTGCTGTATATCGTGAGTTTACCGGTTGGCTGTTCTCAATGTCTTCACAACGCAGCATGCCTGCTTGAGAAGCATTTGCATTTCAGTTGGCCTACTTATGAGTAGACAGAATTAAAAGAGAAATAAGTAATGAAATGGCTTTCCCGAACGTCACGCATGGTTAAGTAAGTAGTGAGTTGGTAGTGGGTAAGTAGGTAGTAAATAGTAAGTAGTAGTAGCAAGTAGGTAGTAAGTTGGATTTGCGGCACTCGAATCCTGGATAAGCTTCCGCTTGTCTTCTATCATCATCTTCCGCCTTTTTCGTTAAAACGTTATCACCACATTTTGGAAGCAGTGTAATATTCGTTCTTGTAATGCATTCGCTTTTGGAGTCCTCATCAAAAGAATGGCCGATAAATCTGCTTGCCCAGAAATTCTTAAGATGGTCGAAAGCATTGCAACCCCCTGATTACCAAATATCATCGCCTTCTCCAATATCTTTGCTTTCCGCTGCACCCTATGAGTCAGTCATCAGATGATTTGTAATGGTTTTCGTTCCAATGAGCACCCCATAGACCGAAGAATTTATTCTTCCACCGATGACAAGTGAGCCTTTCGTGCAGTATCACCTCTTCCTCAACGCAAGAAATCGGAAGCTTTCATTTAGTCCACACATTGCTGGTCAAGTTTCCCAGAAGGATATTGCTCTCTTCTATGAAGCAGTAGAAATAATGTGTAGTTTTACGGATTCATCATCGAATAGTCCGTTAGATCGGACAAATGAATAAACGATGGTCCGTATGAAAAAGGAGTCGATGCAGAAAATCTCCGAAAATTTGTCGTTTTAAAGATTACTTCAGAGGGTCTTTTAACGATTCTGTTAAGTTTGCAAAATTTTGCGAAACCTCCAACCATTAATGGGAAGATCAACTTGAAGATGCATTAGACTGGCGAATTGGTCCATTGGCCCGGAACTGGGAGTAATCGGTGGGTTGAGCACGGAGAGGCGCATTATTTTAGGATACACTAAACCAGAATTTATTGTTATCTGATAGATATATGTAAGAGAACTTTATTGGCCGATTAGCAACATTTTTAGTGGGTTCTCGTTTTCTCGAGTGTCTTAATGTGACCCAATGCTGCAGTTAACACATTTAATCGTTACCAATATTGAAAACGGGGGACGAGATGGCTCAAATGGTTAATAGCGCGAATTTACTGACCAGAAGTTCCGTAGCTCGAAACCGTATCTCGAATTTCCCTGTCTAGGCTTGGGTAACCGGGCAGTATCTCAGCCCTCGTGTTTACTTCGGGTGGAATGGCAGCTAGGCACCGGAAGTTTGCTACAGCTGAGCAATACTGACAACGCAACAAGAAACAAAAGCCCATTTTTCAACTTATGGGGCTGCAAAAACTACTAGTTGGGTACTTTGTTGTTTCAAAACCATGTACTTCGGTTTACTATAGATAGGGGAGAACAAGGGTTGTTCACACGTACCTATACTTCAGGCAGTTTTACACAACATGACGCCAAGCACCCTGATTCACATTTTGCTGTGTGCGCTGAGCTCGAATTTGCGGTCTTGGATAGTCTACCGCCCCATTTCACCAGCCTATGGTGCTACAAATCAAAAGTAGGGTCAAGCCATTGTCCATTTGGCGGCCGGTTATGCACACACACACACACGCCTACAAAGTGTAAAGTACTACTGCGAGACTGGATGAACTAAAACTCTAGCGTTATGCTTGCGGATGAGCCGATTGAGGCAGTAGACAAGTTTGTCTACCTGGGCAGCTTATCGGTTTCGGTGGTCTTGCGAATGAAGGGAATCCCAGAGCAGATTTTGGGAACCTGCATCACCTGTGGCGTAGGTTTGACATCAACTTATCGGTCAAGGATCGAGTTTACAATGCTGCGGTGAGTTCCATTTTACTATACGGACCAGCTCCCAGACCGCTGCTCGCCCAGGATACCAAAAGACTTTCTGCGTTTGAGAATCGATGGTTTCGGAGCAATGCTCGGGTATGGTGGGAACATCGAATCTGTAATGTCGGAGTAGGCCGAACGGTTTTCAGAAGATACAACTCACCCTCGATAGATGAACTGATCACAATGCATAGGTTACGCTGGCTTGACCACTCGCTGCGTATGCCAGTCGACCGACTTGCTCGAAGGGTTCTTTTTTTGGCACAACCACGTGAAGGATGGAAACGAGCCAGGGGAGGTTGAACAATGATTTGGCAGCCAAATATGAAAGCCATTACCACCAAACTTAGCTGCGCTGGTCACTGCCGTCCCTCTGGATGGATGTCCCAGAACGGGATAAACCAGTGGTTAAAGACATTGTTGGACATGACCCAGTCGCGCCTTTAGTGGTGCTCATGCATCCAAGCTATTCCATTCAATGTACAGATCCCACTTAAAAGTTCACTAACACTCCCATATTTACGCATTAGTTGTATCAGCTTCAGCCGCCAGTGCGCAGTTACCTACCAGACATCCCCAAATCATCGGTGAACAAAACTCTGGCACCTGTATTCTCTGTAAGATAGGTACGCTGATAATGATGTGCGCACCTGGGCATTTTGCTTGCGGAATCCGCCCAAACCTCCGTCCTCTGTTGCAAACGATGTCAGAATGATGTTTCATTCTGAACCTATGACATATGCCGCCATTTTGATTTCTCAGGATGCCAATGTGTGACTTTTGTGTTCGCTAATTTTTCATTCATCTTTCACCGTTTCACGTGGTGTGTAATAACCTGATAAAGAGAGAATGGGTGAAAAACTGCCTTTAATCACTTGAAAATGTACACATTTTTACCAGTATGGAGAGGTTTAACGTTAACTTGGGGGGCTATATCGTTTCAGTCGGTGTGTATGAAGAGAAATTTTGTTCAAGCGGAACAACTTGAAGCTTCGAGGGGTGAAGTGATGTGAAGTGTTTGTTGACAGAATACATCACTTGCGTCGTAGATATTAAGCTGCCTGGCATCTTAGATCGGTTTGCCATATTCCAGACTTTCCGAAGAGTATCGCTAGAAACGCCACGCGAATTGGATCCGCGTGGTGCACTTCTAGCGGTGACGTAGTCTGGTTCAAAGTTGTTCACATGTTATACTACGTGACTTCCCAAGTGAATCTGTGCACATTACTCCGTGGGGTGAATAAAGCAAAAGGGGCTCGTCAATCACCGTGAGTCACTGTAACGACTGAGAAACCCTCAAATATAAACAAGTGAGGAAAAGCTAACTGTGTCATAATATAAGACTTGCAAACTTATTTCACTTATATCACGATTATCGATCTCATTTCGATGTTCCTGTTACCATTGTCATCCTGGGGGAAGGTGAGACGGCGTTGGCGATGCACTATTTTAATGACTGGTTTAGTGAGTCCTTTGAAGTGTTACATATGTAGCACATCTTTAGCCGATTCGGCGATCCATTCACCTCTCATTCAAGCACTCAGTCTCTGTTTCTCTTTGAATATCTACAAAACAATTTGCATCATACTTGAGATCATCATACGTCAAAACGTCTCACCTAACACTGGGCCACTTCAAGGCTCCCGACGTTGAGAAATGCCCTCAGTGTTTAATGCTGTCGTGGCACCGACAGTATGATTCAAAATTACCTAGATTAGTAATCTCGCGCGGTTGTCACATGCATAGAATGAAATCTTTGAGATGACACTACAAATGCACCTGTGGTTGAGAAATCACAAGCATCGTATGCCTATCTAGCCTCTGTCGTTCTGTAGGAGTTGCTCATTGGAGATTCCCAGACTCGACATGCACAATGTGCATCTGAGGCGAAACATCCGAGTCGCTTATTTGTCCCGATTTGTCAGTCTTGTAGATGGATGGACAGCTCAGTTTCGGCGTACAGAATTTTTGACAGCGGATTGTAGGGAACCCTGTCCGGTACCCCCAACGCCCATCTACTTCGGTTCACCGTATTCGTTTGAAAAGTGAATGGTGAGTACGGAAGTGACATTGAGCGGTGTTTTATGCTACATATGAACAGCCACACGAGGGAGAGTTGTTGACTAGCGAATAATTTCATGCGATGTGGGTCGCGCCCGACATGAACCGAACCCATTTGGCGTTCGAGCCCAAACAGGACTCGTCCATATTAGAGCGGAGTCTGGATAAGTCTTCAATTACGGAGGAGCTGCGCGGATTTGATTCGAGCTGTGATGGATGTATGCAAGATGTTTTTGGACTAACTTTGGAATCTCGACTGGATGAATCTAAGTGCATCATACTATGGTAATCATCGAGCCTAAATACGAATGATTTCTTTTACATTCACGTTTGACGAGAGAAACGTTGTCTCATGTTGCTCTGACGTGATCCTCCTTTGCTTTCTGCATTCGTTTTCCTGGTTGTACTTCTAGCATCCGTTCACGCCTAGTCGACTGAAGGAGTGATTGGTTTGGTGCTAGATCACAAAGACTACAACTGCGTGACATCTCCAATTCAGGCAACTTTGAATCCACTCGTCCATGCTATGCAGTCATTGCAACACTGAGGGGGAGACATCTGAGAGTCTGGCGACTAAAATCGGCCCCATTAAGCGTTGGACGATTCGGTGAAAGCTTATTTCGCACGATGAAATTAGTTTTTCAAATATATCGAGAGAGAGGGAGAGAGAGCATGAGATACTGGGTGAATGAGTGATTGAGGGAGACCGGATTCCTCACACTTATTGATTCGGTTGAACACAACACACCAACAAAATCACAAAGTCTTTGCTTTACTCTTCGACTCGGAGTTAGATGCTACTCTGTGTTGACTCCCAGCAGCGTGTTGGAAGGTTACCGATGATGATCTGAATCAAATCTCTCTATGTAGATAGTAGAAATTCAAAGTTTTTGTTGAATATCATCATTGTTGAGATATCGGTAGATGAGAGAATGCGTTTGTTTGATGTTTAGGTTCACTAACAAAGAAACACATTCCACATTGTCCGACAGAAGCGTAATTTGACTCGATTTTGTCGGCGCATACCGTAACAAGCCACATCGTTGACCGATATAAATGGATCAGTCGGGCTAAGCGAGTGATTCTCGGATTGGTGAAATTGCGGTTCATGGTAAGAGGTTTTGAAGACGCGTGTAGGCTCGTTGGTTTGTGGTTCTAGCCGGACACTCTTCTGTGTGTTGCAGAGAAGCGAGTCGGTACGTTATATCTGAATATTGTTCAGTACATGATTGGACAACAGTTTTTTCTACGAGATGCTTGCACCAATGAGGTGTCTAACTTCGAACGGATTTCCTATTTGGTGATGATAGGGCGATACAGGTTGGTGTACTGTGTGCTGCTTTTACTATTCACCGATGAGCTTGTATGTCTAAGCGTAGGATTAATTTCTGGATTGATTTTCAGTAGGCATGTAACAAGAGAAGCCTCAGTTAATTTGGCCTGCCACTTAGGTTGTTCAACCATTCTCGCATGCTATCTGTGTTATCCACATAGTCGTGTGTGAGCACAGGGAGCCAGAGATACCAGGGAATTTAATATACATATACGTGTGGTGGTTTAAATTTTTCTAGAATTTCTTGTAGTGTTACGGTTTGAAATGGCTTTTTGCATCTGACCTCGACTATTTTGAGCACCTAGGTGACTGGGACGTCATGTGTTGTTTCCAGTCAGCTCACTCTCCAGGCGTTGACCTATAAAGTTTTATTTATTTCACGATTTTTTGAACGCTAGTGTTCGTGTCAAAACACTGAATCGTCAACGCATAGCTCTTGAATAATTTTGAGTAACCGATAGTGTTGTTCTTTTGTACCCAGAAAATGACGCAAAATGTTTTTTTTTCTATAAGAGAAAAGCGTCCACGTAATCATTGACCGGATCTTTCGAGACAGAGCTGCGCACAATGGGACACCAAGTTTCGAACAAGCAAGTGCGCACGAATTGCTTCAGTGGTGCAGAGGTGCGTTGACAGATAAAGCTGTGTTTACTTTACTCGAAATTATGGGCCTCTGTAGGTTAACAAACATCTGATGCTGGTGAGAGCAATAGCGTCCGTGGTTGGTACCCGGTATCCACACCTAACCTGTTGGCTACATAAGAGAACTGAAACAAACAGCGAAAATTTAGTCCCATAGAATTCAAAAGATCCACTTGATTCCGTTGACGTGTTTCGAAATCTGACTGTGTCTAATAAATGTACAATGGCATATGATGTGTGCTCCTTTCATGCAAGTGTAACGGTGGATACTACTGATGAGGCATGTGAGTAGTGTCTTCTCGTAAATCCGCTTCACGTCTCTTGAAAGGTGAGATCTATTACGGACTTTTTGGAGTCGCTTTGTAGCACTCGCTTGAAATTGAGTAACAGTCAGTGAATATCCGGGAAATTTCAGGAACACGCTTTCAAGGAGAAGATGGATATTCAGTTTTGTAAACAAGATGCATATGAGACTTTTGCACCCCTGTTCAATAGTTTGTAACTGTTCAATTGGTGTTCCTCTAATAGAGAACCACGCAGCTAAGGACTTTCTCTTTTCAAGTATTCCTCTTGAACATACGACCGGTATAAGATGCACACATGCTGATGAACTGTACGCCTCTACTCACCGTCAGGGAACCCTATTTCAGTTTGACTCTAATGATTTACAGCTCTGTTTTAACGGCACCCTACACAGACAAACTGCTGGGATAACGTTTGGGTACCGTTTAAACACGCGCTTTTATGGGACCTCTGAGCTATACAAAATTACGTCAGTTCGTACAAACTGCGCATATCTCTAAGTATGTCATGTTCAAGATGCGTTTGATATATTGGACGAGAGTTGCATGGTCTGTGGATGCTAGAATTCTTGGGCTAATGGCCAGAAACCTAAAGAATGAGGATCTTTGCAGTTTACAGATGTTCAGATTGCAAGGAACGAAAAAAATCACTCATCAGATAGGCATTTTTGTGACCACTGTTGACGGAGAATATCTTAACTTTAAAAGATTCCGGTCACTAGATCAAACAGACCTTGGGAAAAAGTGTTTTTTAACCATACCCGGAGAAACTCTACTCTAATAAGAGTTTGGCTGAAGTTTGGCGCATTTCAGAATAATGAGTATTCCAGCACCGTCAGAATTAAGTACGGTGTTATTACAAAGCAAAATTTCACATGAGATTATATCTCTTTGTCTTGTGCAGTCCCGTTGTTTCTGTCAGTCTCAATTGGTACTGAACATCTAATCTGACGTAAGTGTGGAGCAGTGCTTCAATGCAGATTAGCATGGTGCTTACATATGACCACACCGAAGCAAAACTGAATTCGCTTCCTGAAGCATATCACAAACCGGAGCGCTTTTGGGGGATCATTTTTGATCCATGCGAAAATTCAATTAAAGTGTTCCTTTTCAAAACCCATAATTAGACAGACCTATTTGGCTTGGTTTTAATATCCATTTAAACGCCATGCATATCTTGCACTATGAGTGCGGTACTTCTCTAACAAAGTGACAAGGTTCGTAAACCAAAATCAGCTTGCCGGTAATAGCAGCGTAATATGTACAAGGTTATGTCCCATTTTCCTTCTACGAGATGTTGTGAACCGAAAGATTCTCGTCTGTTCCTTTGTTCGTCTAACCGAAGATCCCATGCTCATGGAAATGAAACGGAATAAAACTGCTGATAGGGTCAGTCTTTCTCTTACTCGTTTATCCCTGGAAGATAATCTCAGTGCGTCCCAGAAACCTGCCACAGAGGATTTGGCAGGCGACAGAACTTTATCGGTGGTTTTATTTAGAAAGACAACCTGTGGTGTGTGGGCAAATCGTCGCAGAATCAGTCTGGTAGATAGCATTATGCGCCCGTAACCTTGTACTAGTTTCACTTGATCCCGTATTTCCCTCGAGCACATTTTATCAACGAACGCTCCTCTGTAGATTAGCCTAGTGCTGACGTGTTCCTGAAATAAATCACAACTGAGTCCTCTTCTTTAAAGAAGGTTGAACTTTTGGCTTTATTTGCCAACTATCCCTGTCACTCGGTTTTTACTGAACGCTTATCTGCGCAAGAACATACTTGACTCATAATATTTGAATTAGTTTAAAAACCAAGTTAAATTCGTCCCACATCTTGTAGAGCAGGCGATCATCATCTGGTTCTCCCTTCGTCTAAACAAAGAAGACCTTCTCAGGAAAGAAGAATTCGGGTGGAATAAAGCAAGTGGTCAAATCATCTTTCTCGTGTTCTGTCAGTCCTTTGAGAGAGAATAGATATAGTGTATTCGACAAGTTTTGTGGAAAGCATTTGGTAGACAACTCAGGTGTCAGAGATGTGGCAGATCTCACAGTTTGGTGACCCAGCAGCTGATTGGGAATCTTGTGCTAAGCTTCACGTGCTCGAACGATAACCAAAATTAGTATAACTCCCATCAGGTCACAAATTCACAAACCACATCAGTTTCAGTAGCGTCCCGTAAATCTCACACGTTTCAGCCTGTTAGGCTCACAACGGCTCTTTTTTGCTAGGTCTCTCATTGATGACTTGTCGCTGGTCCTCATTCCACCCTCCTCCAACTCCTGCATTTCGATGCGCGTTGATGTGTGAGATTCCAATGTAAACATTTAGCCGAACTTATCTTTGTAATCCATTACCCATAAGGTTGCTGAAAATCCGTCGACAGCCCGCGATCGGTTTCATAGAATATAAGGTTGACGGAAACCCGGGGACTGCGCCTACTGATGAGCCCCAAGAAGGGCAAAACCGGTCGTGGGCTGTCGATGGATTTTCAGCAACCTTATGAGTAGTATATTACAAAGATATACATGTATCGCGATATCTCGAATATTGCAGCGACTGAAACATGGGGCCGCCTGTTGCAGCACATTCGATTACCTGAGAACATCACAAACGAGAGATTCAGCTGGGTTCCAGATGAGTCTCTTGAAAAATCAAATTAGTTTGCAAATAAGTGTATATTCGCTAATTCTGCCGAGTTCATTAAAAATTTGTAACCGGGTTTGCATGACAGCAATTCTTCTGTCTAAATTTGTTATATAACAAGTAAGGGAGGATTTTTTTGCAACCGCTTTTTCTTGGCATTGATCTCAAGGACCCGCAGATTACAAATGACGCGCTCTATTCCGATCAGATACGCAGCCCATTAGCCGCACAACGCTCTTAGTTGCAAAACATTTACGAGTGAAGTGAGGCTTTTTGTGCCAAAACGTTGCGTTTTGTTTCCTATGTGCTCAAACCGAAAATCATTGCGATCTACGTTCATATTTTTGCAACTCACCAAATTTCATTGTCCAGTGGAACAGTCTGGCAGAAAAGTCTGGTGGAATGATTCCCCAGCGTTGATGAGATTCCGGAATGCCCAAATGAGGCTCACAAGTTTGGACTGGTACTCTCAACTCAGTTGCCCGGTTACCTTAGTCCATCAGAGACACGTCACAGCCTTCGAAAGTTCCATTACATTGTGCGAATACTGGGCGGCCTCAGCTACTGTCTAATTGCTTAATAAAAATACTAGCCTAAACCGTTTTGCCACACCTTTATTGGTTCATGATCAGGTGGCTGTCGATCTGCTCGCCCAGCATGGCAGTTGTCTTTGCAACGCAAATCGCTACCCAAAGTGGGTGGGTAAACCATCTAATCTGGCCATAGCCTCTGAACGTCAGAAGTCCTTGAGAGATCTGGGTGCGTTTTTCACTCTTTTACGGTACTAGAGACGAGGTCACATCTTTACACTCGACTCTGAACTTCAGCCAAATATGCGCTTGATATTTATCATTTTCCTGAGTCACCAATGAGCCAACTGCCCAGTTTAAACATACGGCTTCAAAATTGTGTGTTAGCCCAACATTAGATTACAACTTGACGATGTTCATACTTAAAAGCTACTGACGTGAGCCTCGCTGTGAGACTACTCTGAGAATTCCCGAAGTACACTGATTTGCACACTAGCTTTGTTTTAACGGAGGACTCAATTGAATCCATCTAAACACTCCGTTTGCGATATTTGTTAGCTTATTGTGCTGCTGTACAAGGAAAGCTTCATGTTTCATTTGGTGCAGCATTCGAGATATAGCAGTGTATTCTGTTAAAGGGATACTACTGGTCAGGTTGCTGAAAACTTTTCGGCTGCACATGATCTGTTTCGTCTTTATTGGAACTCATCAAAAAGGTGCACTACCCAAGTTCTTCCCAACTTTATCCTCAATTCGAACCAGGTTTTGCGCAGACCAATCTGGCTGGATTCACTTTTCATTGATTGTTCTTGTTCCATTTTCTTAATGTGACTGAGTGTAGCTAAACATCTTTTCAACCAGTCAATTCTAAGTGTTTTATTGCTGCCTTACCAAACCCGATTGCCTGTGGAAACGCAAGCTGCAGAATTTCAGCACAAAATGGTTTTTGTAAATTCTGATCCTGTTTTTAGGTCTACATTTGAATGAAAATGATCATGAATGCCCCCTTTTTGGGATGGCTCAGTCTACTAACGAAACGAAAAATTTACAAACCAAAAAGAGAACCAGACGCCAAAAGTACGGCCACTTTTAATTTTGTTAGCTAGTTGAAACAAGCCACGAGGAGACAAATAAGCGATGTGGAGAATGCTAGATACCAGGCACTCATGTGGCATGTTGCAGATGAGGAATTTTCCAAATGCTGGGTTGCGGTTTTAGCTGTAGACTCCATGGATAGATCGTCTGTTTTGTTTGGACGCACCGGTATGCTTTCTTTCTCACTTGCAACTGTAACATGCTTAGGGGTGTTGGTTTCTGTGCGCGTGATGGAGGTAGTTGCAGGTTGAACCTTCTGCACGTTTGTTCCACTCACCGAGCCCAAACATAGATTTGTATAACAACAATCATTCACAGTTCTGTTGTTATTGGTAACCGTTATCCTGTTGCGTGGGCACTCTCCGCAGAGTCTGTTCGTACGCAAGAGGTCCGTGACGTCAAAGAATTTCTCAACCTGTCAGAAATTACAAAAATCAAATAAATTTTTCATCGGTCGAAAAATTGAATACGACAGAATCCCACGCCATTGTGACCCCTATCAGAAAACAAAACTTGTTTGTGTTCAGTTCATTAGTTGGACAATGAAAAGCAGAGAAACTAATTATACTGAGTGTGTGTGTATGTGTTGGCGCTCGCTCATAGATCCACTGCCCAGGTTGATTGTTGTCCGATAGTTATCACCTGTAAAACCTCCCACGACATAACACATAAGCAAACCCGCCTTTTCTCGACTTCGAACACAATCATCATCTACCCGTCTTGCTATAAACCATATTCAGGTGTTCGACAATTGTTGTCTCAGAACCATAGCTTGTGTGGCTTGGTGTCGGCGAATCCGTAACGAGGCAGTTAGAAAGCGTGTTTTTGGTTGTGTAACGGGTACTTCCATTGAA